>NC_067474.1:58225408-58480408 GCF_947179515.1 Apodemus sylvaticus | reverse complement strand
CCCAAGTGCTGGGATTACAGGCGTGTGCCACCACCGCCCAGCTCCATTTTATTTTTAAGGAGGTTTCTGTGTGTTGGGGGGATAGGGTTGTTGGTTTGTTTTTTTTTTCACTGAACCTAAGGCTCTCTGATTATCTAGACTGGTTGGCCATTGAGCTCCAGTGACCCTCCGGGCTCACCTCCCAGCACTAGAACTCAGTGCTTTTTTCTGGAGACTATGGGTATGAACTCAGGCCCTCATTCTTGGGCAGCACACACTTTATCACTAAACCATCTTCCAGACCTAAAAATTTGAATTTAAAAGCTCCTGCATTCCATGACAAGAGACGGTGACTAAAATGTACAGATAACATGACCCACTAAAAAAATACAAACTCACAAACTCCATGTAAGAGCCACAAATGTGGATATCCCAAATGGAAGGAAATGGGCATGATATCATCCAGTACGTGCATACACATGCTATAATCATATGTGACCTACATATGTGTATATATGATATAGAGGAGACATGAAGTAATAGAATTGATGTTATACAGGTCTTTACAACAGATTTGCTTAGTAGACACTAAAACATACAACGTAGAACTCCAAAAGGCCCCAAAGGTAAGTAGCACGCTAACCAGGCTAGAGATAGAGATTTCAGATCCAGGATGTATATGTTTGTTCATCAGGACTATTGAGACTTTAGGGTCCATTTCTATAACAAGGACAGAGCCCTTACTTACAGCCAGTCATTAGAGCCAACCCTGAATCAAAGAGCACACCTCCAAAGGCAGTTCAAGCAGACAGAGTCACACCAATGTGTAAGGCCTGATCTGCCACAAAGCACCCAGTTCTCTTCTTGAGAAAAGCATAATTTTTCCAGGAGGGCAAGATAACCCCAAGTTACAACTGTTTGAAAAAGAACAACACTGGCATATCCCATCCGTTTAAAAAACCAGATTTGCAGTCTCCTGTCTTTGCTTACCTTGTTCACAGTGTAACCTGGGTCTGGGACTGAAAGAGATTTAACAATGGCTGCATATACAGAATGCATAATCCCATGTTGTGTATAAGTTAGGAAATCCTCCATTCAAGGCTGTCTCCTCTCTGGGCATTAGCCAGAGCCAGACACAAGCTACATTAAGGAATTTTTGTCCTTTATTATTTTCTACATGTTCGGAGAGATTTCGTACTGGGTAGGCATATTAATTCTATTATATACAGTCTATATATGTCAAATCTGTGTAAATATATTCTGCAACTGAAGCTTCCAGAGTTGTGCCTTGAATTGCCATTTAGCCTTTGAATAAAGTCAAGTGGGTCTTCTTTCTTCAATTATTCAGTCATTCAACAAAGGTGTGTGCTCTGATGTGCACCTCTATGCACTAGATGCTACTCTGGCCACTGGGGACGCCAGGGTAGGAAATCAAACACAGCTCCCTGTCCACACAGCTCACCAAGTCTAGTGCAGGGGGGCAGACTACATTCAGTGTCTGGCTGTAATCAGCATTAAGGAATTGGAAGCAGGAAAAGATAGTGAGAATTGTTGAGGAAACATGCAAACAAACCAGCCTTTCTAGGAACGTGTCACCAGAATTAAGGCCTGGGGGGAAGGAGGGTGGAGGGAGAGGGTGGGGGCAATGGGGAAGGGGACTAGTCCAAACCCCAAGGCTATGGGAGTAAAGATGGAGATCCAACATTCTGGTGACAGAGGGAAAACAGAGGTGACAGTTCTCTTGGCTTTCCCAAGGGAAAGTGTGGCCAGGCTGCTGGAGCTAGTAAGGGTGGACGAGGTCAGAGAAGACTGGCCTCTGCAGAGGCTCTGCAGCCACCAGAGACTCTCCCCTGTGTCACATGAAAGCCCTAGAAGGTCTTGAGTTTGCATTTTAGCAAGAACTCCCTTTTACCTTGACAAGGATAAATTTGGAGGGCATGAGGTAGGAGGAAGTGGCCCAATTGTCCTGGTGAGAGAAGATGGTTTGAACGGGGATAGGAGCCATGGCAAGTGAGAAGCTGTCAGATTCTGGTGATAGTTTGACAAGATTTGCTGACCAGATTGGAGAGGAGGCATAAGGGAAAATGCTGAGTCAAAGATGACTCCAAGGATTTTAGCATCAGCATTTTTTTAAAAAGATTTATTTTATTACATGTAAGTACACTGTAGCTGTCTTTAGACACTCCAGAAGAGGGTGTCAGATCTCATTACGGATGGTTGTGAGCCACCATGTGGTTGCTGGGATTTGAACTCATGACCTTCAGAAGGGCAGTCATTGCTCTTAACAGCTGAGCCACCTCTCCAGCCCCTAGCCTCAGCATTTTGAAGTCATCAATTGCCATTACCTGGGATTATATAGGTTTGTCTTAAGGGTTATATAGGTTTGTTGGGGGCAGGAGAATGAGACAAAATACTGGGAGTCAAGTTTGGGGCAGTTTGGGGTTTTATATTTATTTAGTTATTTAGTTATTTTAGTTTGGTGTGTGTGTGTGCGTGTGTGTGTGTGTGTGTGTGTGTGTGTGTGTGTGTGTTTATATACAAACAGGCCCACACATGCCAGGGCACTCATGTATATTTCCGAGACTGACTAGCAGCCATCCCTTCTCTACCCCCACTGAGTGCTGGGGATTGAACCCAGGTCATCGGCATCTTGGCAGCAAGCCCCTTTATCTGCAGAGCCGTCTCACTGACCCAAGTCTGGGAAACTTTAAACTTGTAACATCCAAATGAATGCCCAAACAGGGACATTAGGTAGACAACTGTACATTTGGCCAGAAATTCTGGTGCAAGGTTGAGGTGTAATAATACCCATCTATAAAACTGGGATAATAATAATAATACCCATGCTGTAAGAATTATGGGAGAATTAAACAAGATAATGCCTTAAAAGCTCTCAGGGCAGGTAAGGCCTAGAATGCAAGCTGCCTAAAGTACATTTTAGCTGTTTTTATTAGAATTTAAATACTATCTGTGCTCCTGTCATTACTGTAGCGTTACGAATCTACTTGCCTCAGGTTTAGCAAGATCAGATCGCTGTTTGTTTTTCTGGCTGTCAGTTCCAGGGAACGACTTTTCAAAGAAAGCAAGAGTCTCTAGAGTCCTAGCAGCATCTGTAGACCTGGTTTCCAGACAGAGCTTCCAGTGTGGAAGGACTTGCACACATCTGCAGTCCTCGTACGCAAGCTACACCAAGCCTCTCAAACAGCCAGCGCCTGACTCCATCGACCCAGAAATCACCCCACATTTTGAAGAGCAGTGGAGATGGGGACTGAAACTGTTCAATGAGGGAAACCCGAATACCAGCAAGGACCCCGGGGGAAGACATTCCCAGTGCGCTCCTGCGGCCTTGGCGACCCAGGAGGTGGGAAGGAGTGAGCCTTGGGAACCTACTATCCTGTCTAGACTGCAGTCACTAGAGATGTTATCGCAGGCCACAAATTTATCTGGCTCCATTGAAAGTTGATTCACAAAAGCCGTGACCTGGGCTGTCCTGAGATGGCAAGCTTCTCCTGAGAGGAGCTCTCCTTGAAGACGCAGGACCTTGCTCTCTCCTATTAATTTGTTCATTACTCTTTAGCTGTTTCGTGTTGGGGAGACAGAGACCAAAGCTGGGGTTATTTTTTTGTAATGTAATATAAGATTATTGAAGCAAACAGGTGTCTTAATATCACAACCCAAACCATGGGCTTTCTTGTTATCTTTACATCTGTGAGTTTGGAGTATAAATCTATGACTGAGTAATTCCCTTCCATATCTGTGCCAAGCCTGATGTTAAGTAACCACCTATTAATAATCCTATTGTCTGCATCTGTAGTTGAAGGGAAAAGGCAGAAGTGGTTCAAACCATCTGAAACACTTCTGCAACGAACAGGCAACAGGACCGCATAAGGTCACAGGCCCTGGTGAACCAGGACACAGCACAGATGTGGATGGTCTACTAGGGAGGGGACAGTGACAGTCACTTGAAAAAGGGCTCCTTCCCAGAATCCCCGCTGTCTTCCACTTTAAAGGAGGTTTCTTAAACAGGGCTGATGGCTGCTAAGGAGGAGACCTCTGCTTAACATCATAGGATCCAGGCTCAGTCCTCCTCTCGGATTCTTGTGTCTGGTGAGTTCTACATTTGTTACTGAGCTGGCATGGTGGTTCCCTGTGAAGAAGGCTTTCAGGCTTTTCCCGTGAGGCAGAAAAGAAGAATCTCCTAAGTAAGTTCGGGGGCCCATAGCCTAGCAGAATATGAGAGAATTTAGGGTCCCCCAGGTCTATGGTTCCCTACAGGACCCTACTGCAGCTTCTCCCTGACTGTGTGTCCCACAACTCCAGTTTGAGGAGGACTAAAGGAGCCAAGTGCTGGTCACACTAAACCAGTGGTTCTCGCTTTATAGGTTGAGACCCTCTGGGGTCAAACGTCCCTTTTACAGGGGCCTCTCCTAAGATGATCAGAAAACACAGATATTTACTTTACAATTCGTAACAGTGGCAAATTGTTATTAAGTAGCAAAACAAAAAAAAAATATGGTGGGAGCTGAGAGCTACTGCTGTAAATGGAGCCAGTTGATAACAGATGCTTAAGAATTTGTGCCCTTTTGCTGTTTAATTAGTTTTAAATAAGTTTTCTATGCATGCTGAGGAAGGAAAGGAAGGGGTCCTTTTGTATGCAGGCATGGTGGCAACAATGGGAGAGGCTAGCAGGAAGCACTTAGACCTCAGCACCTCTTTACATTTTAGGACTCAGACCTGCCAGAAAAAAAGACAAGTGTTTTTATGATTGTTCATAGGCAGTACTACAAGCATTCTTGTTCCAGAATGTTCATCAGTGGTCCTGAAGATTATCCAAGCCACCTCTTGCTTTTAATTTGTGGTCAGTGAAATAAACATTGAAAGGTCCACTGAAGGCAATAATGTGACCTAAAATTAGTCTTGCCTGCCCATGCAAACCAGGAGAGAGGTCCTAAGGATATCCACAGAGAGCTACGGCTTAGGTGGCCCATCTTATATCAACGTGGGGAGTAGGACTCAGAATAGGCTCTGCCTAATTCTGCACTTGTGCCCTGTGCCCACTGCTGGTATTCATGAATTCCCAAGGTGTGCAATATAATGACCAAGCTGCTTCCTCAATTCCCTGGGCTCTGGGTTCTTAAGTACCCGTGGTTTTCCTCTCCCCTCTAGTGCCCTGAAGGGAAATGCTGTCCAAGACCCTCCCTCCATCAGCATGTTTAACTGGGTTTCTGCTGCCAGCCCTTTGGGACTGGCTAGCTGTCTTTATCTCCCTAGTGCCTTGTTGAGCCTAGTAGAGCCTACCACAAACTGAAAGTATTAGGTCAAGCCCCAGGTTGAATTTGCTGGGTTCTGTTCAGTTTGGGAACATTCAACAAGACCTTTTACCTTCCAGCCTCAGACTGTGTGCTAGAGACACAGAATTTAAATTAAGACTGCATCAAGGTATAGTAATTGAACACAATAGCCCTCCCACTGAACCCTCGGCCTCTACAAGTTCCCCTTGACTGTGCTCCGCTGAACATCTAGCTTCTCTATCCCCGAGTGAATATTTCCTGAGTATTATTGTGATCACTATAGTCAATGATTTCAACCCATCCCTGACAGAGAAAGTTCTCAGTAATGCTAACTGTTAGTACTTTGTGTCCTGCCTCCTCTTTCTGCGACCTCAAGCTCAGTTCAGTTTCTTTCACTTTTGGTGTTCTGGCTGCTTCCTTTTTTCCTCCAACAGGGAATTTTTATTTTGCTTCTGACCCACTCAGTGTTGGTCTCTAAGAAGGGCACGCAGCCACCCTGATATTTGACTGGTGTCTTTTCTACTAGGATTCAAATTCAAAACTTTCAAGTAACTCACATGACTCATTGTGTAACCAGATATGAAAGGAGTTGCCCTAAGCTAGGTTCAGGAGGAAACCTTCATGATTTCAGTTCTTTCGTAGACATAACATCTCTGATGCCAGGGAGCAGAAAGAAGCTTCCCAGAATTGTTAGACCATGATACCATCCATGACGACTCGCCCGTGTTATCCCCCAGGTCCTAGCTAGTTGCTTATGACAAAGTCACACAGCTAGACAGATCTTTTTTCATTTCTTTTCCTGTGAAACAGAATATCACTACATAGAGGACTCACTATATAGTCTAACTTGGCTTCAAACTCACAATTTTCCTGACTTAGCCTTAGACTAAGATTATAGTCATGTGTTCATGCTGGGCTAAATGTTTACTTTTCCTTGTACTTCCCAAGTACTTAAATGTTCTTGTGAAAGCCATTAACAACACCATTCTTTTCTAAAAAGCTTGTAACAGCCATAGACTGCAGCCCTTCCAGTTCTTGGTCCAAAGGTGTGAAAGTCAGTACACAACAGAAATGCCCACACATTCATGTTTACCATGGCACCATCCGCCATAGTCAAGCTATGGGATCAGCCTACTTGCCTGTCATTGGGTTAAAAAAGTATTGCATAAGCCACTTGATAGTGGTGCACACCATTAATCCCAGCACTCAGGAGGCAGAGACAGGCAGATCTCTGTGAGTTCAAGGCTAGTTTGATCTACCCTCCAGGACAGCCAGGGATACACAGAGAAACCTTGTTTCAAAAAACAAAATGTAGTGTATATATACAAAGTAGAGTTTTAGGTAGCCATGAAAAAGAATGACAATCTTTTTGAAAAAATAGGCAGAAGAAGATGGACTATTAGCAAAGAAAACCAGGAGGAGGCAGGAGACATCACTAGTGTGTAGTAGGGTTGGATATGACCAAAATAGTGTATGAAAAAATAAAAATGAAACCCATTATTTTGCACAGTTAATATACACAAATAAAATTATTATTTAAAAAACAGTAAAATCAGTTTTTAAAGTTACTGGTAACTAATAACAGGCAAACTTCAAAATAAATGACCTTTTTTAAAAAAACTTGGGCAAATTCTAAATTTCTATAACTTGGTCATTCATAGCCTCAAACTACAACTAACCATGGCTCACGATCTTAGCAGTTCAACTGAAGAGCACCTGGCCAAGTTCCAGGAGGCACTGTGTCAACATCAGTTCGTAACTGGATAATTTCATTGTTCAAAGTTAATGCTTAAAACTCTCAGCTAAGACACATAAAAACGCCACCAAAACATGTTAAATGTATTAAAGTGCCACACATCTGCTGACTCTAATCCCTGGAAATGTTTCTTTCTGATAGACTCCAGTTAGATCCGTAAGCCACTACTGCAAGCGGCTGTGCTCAGAGCTCCCTGTGTCCAGAATGCCTAGCATGGTATCTTGTCTCTGAATATGTCTGCTAACCTGGAGCCAATGGCCCAAGACACACTTACTTGCTTCCTCCCACAGATGTCCACAGACTTCACGCCGATCGCCAAGCAAAAATCCTGAAAGGAACTTCAGAGAATGCCCAGTCCAAACCTTCATTTTACAACGACAAACACTAGAACCCACAGGAGGTAGTAGATACTCGGCCAAGGTCACACAGCTCATTGATTCAAGAGCTGAGTGTAGGATTGCCCAACTGGAGACTCACCTCCTGTGTGTCATTCTTCCAGCCCTGTCCTCTGCGCTCCGCCCTCGTTGCCTTTCAAACACTTGACACACAGTCCACACCCTCCTGGGATGTGCCAGCAGCCTGCCAGGCTCACCTGGAGTGAACACCCCAGATGACCTGGGGCTCTTTACTGCAAAGGAATGAGTGTGGAAATGTAAACACCTCATAGGGTTACAGGCGATGTTGCAGTCTGTCCATCACAGTGTGGCTGCCAAGTCTGTCCTGTTGATGATGACATTTCAGTTCTTCTTGCTTATAATTTCCAGTTAGCTTGCAATGAACACTGCCCCCACCCCCACCCCCATCGCTTTTATTTACCAGCTAACATTTACTTAGGAGACACTGAGCACTGACCATTTGCTAAGCACTGTGCTGGCTTTAGGGGGTTCAAGAATAAGAAGACATCAGCCAGGCGGTGGTGGTGCAGGCCTGTGATCCCAGCACTTGGGAGGCAGAGGCAGGCGGATTTCTGAGTTCGAGGCCAGCCTGGTCTACAGAGTGAGTTCCAGGATAGCCAGAGCTACACAGAGAAACCCTGTCTTGAAAAAAAAAAGAAAAAAGGAAAAAAAAAAAGAATAAGAAGACATCATGCTTGGTGCTTCTTCACCTTGTGATAAGTGTTGCAGACACAGAAGCCACCACAGGGGAGCTAATAAGAATGCCTCTGATTCTTCCTCCCCCTTTCCCTTGCCCTTTCTCTCCACTTCCTATCCCCTCCCCCTCCCCATCCTTCTGTTTCTTGTACTTCTCCTTTTTTAAGATATCTTTTTTTTAAAAAAATTATTTATTATATCTAAGTACACTGTAGCTGTCTTCAGACACGAGAAGAGGACATCGGATCTTGTTATGGATGGTTGTGAGCCACCATGTGGTTGCTGGGATTTGAACTTAGGATCTTTGGAAGAGCAGTCAGTGCTCTTAACTGCTGAGCCATCTCTCTAGTCCCCTCAAGATATCTTTTTTTTTTTTTCCCGAGACAGGGTTTCTCTGTATAGCACTGGCTGTCCTGGAACTCACTCTGTAGACCAGGCTGGCCTCGAACTCAGAAA
Organism: Apodemus sylvaticus; assembly: GCF_947179515.1. Taxonomy (NCBI): domain Eukaryota; kingdom Metazoa; phylum Chordata; class Mammalia; order Rodentia; family Muridae; genus Apodemus; species Apodemus sylvaticus. The sequence continues at coordinate 58,471,835 of NC_067474.1, read as the reverse complement.
TCTGCCTGCCTCTGCCTCCCAGAGGGCTGGGATTACAGGCGTGCGCCACCACCGCCCGGCTCAAGATATCTTTTTAAGACAGCATCTCACTATGTAGCTTTGGCTGGTCTTAAACTCAAAGAGCTCATACTGCTTCTGGTTTCCAAGTACTGTGACTAAAGGAGTGTGCCACCATGCCAGGTTTTTCAAAGAAAACTTAGAATGTTCTAAAATGTGTGGCAAGGCCATGAAGTGGTCAAGAGAATCCTATATACCCCTCAACTCGGTTCTCTCTACTATGATTATCTTATATAGAGATTCGATTTTGCTTTTCTCCTCATTTTTATAACATTTGCATATTTTATTCCAATCTCTCTCTCTCTCTCTCTCTCTCTCTCTCTCTCTCTCTTTCTGTGTGTGTGTGTGTGTGTGTGTGTGTCTGTGTTTAAGGAGGTAAGGGGACAACTTTCACAACTCTGTTCTCTCCTTCCACTATCAAGGGTCCCAGGGATTTCACTTAAGCCATTGAATTTGTCAGCTAAGGCCATGACCTGTTGTGCCATCTCATCAACTCTGACATATTTTATACAGGACACTACATTATAGGAACTGTATTTAGAAATATCAAGATGATCCCAAGTTGGGACATGCACTAGCTGGGAGAATATAGAAGACTATGTGGCAGACAGATTCAGCAAAAAACACAGAGAGCAAATAGCGACCTCTAGACACACTAAGGAAATATAACTGATAGAAACTGGAGGTTAATTCAAGAACCTGAAGGTGAGGGATGAGTCAAAAGCCAGATTCCTGGCTTTAGAAATGAGTAGCAGCAGGGGCTGGAGAGATGGCTCAGCAGTTAAGAGTACTGACTGCTCTTCCAGAGGTCCTGAGTTCAATTCCCAGAACCTACATGGTGGCTCACAACCATTGTAATAAGATCCAATGTCCTCTTCTGGTGTGTCTGAAGAGAGCAATGGTATATGCATATACATAAAATAAATAAATCTTTAAAAATAAAGAGAAGAAATGTGTAGCAGGAGCGATTGCAGACCGATTGCAGAGTGCATGGCGTGGTTTGGATGTGCTCCCTCCCCATTTGTATGCTAAGAAATTAACCCCTGCCCGAAGTGACAGTGGGATGTGAAGCACAAGGGGGGGAGGCCCTGAGGGCTCGGCAGCTCTGCCCTTGTGAACGCTCTACAAGCAGGGCTTCCAGGAATGGCCTCTCTCTGTCTCCTGTTCCCTCAATGTGAGTATGCACCAAGACGGCCCAGCGACCAGATCCCAGTGCTTTGATTGTGAACTTCTGTCCAAGATAGAATAAACACCTGTTCTTCCATTACATAGTTTCAGATATGCTAGAGTAATGGCCCTAAATGGGCTAAAATGGGAAGATAAATGTCTCCACATTGAGAAGGAGATGTGTGAGAAACTCATGCATGGCAGACAGGACAGTGAGGCTTCAGGTGAGCCAGGTGTGGTGACACAGCCATAGGATTCAAACACTGGGGAGGGAGAGGCAGGAGGAGCTGGAGTTAATGGCAAGCCTTGGCTACATGAGATCCTCATCCAAAATAAACCAGCAAAGACGCTGGTTGTATATGCTGGTCCTTGTTTCTGGGAAGAAGTGATCTAGAGTCATGTGGTGAACCACTATTCTAAGGATGGCAGTTGAAGCCAGACTAGAATTTGTACTCATATACAGAGGAGGTTCCAGGAAAGAACCTAAGAGAACTCGGTCATTGACAAGATGGCTGGAAGGAGCAGTGGAGAAAGAGGCTGCAGAGACTCTGGAAAGGTTGAAAGGATCAGAGAAAGTGGCATCGCTCATGCTAAGAGAGTGCTTCTTGGAAAGCACTGTGCAGCCAGTGGTGTTGAAAGCCAAGGATGAGTTGAGGCCCTCAAAAGTCCCTTGGATTTGGCAAGGACTTCCCTCAAAATAAGCAATCCCAGAGACTGGCTGGAGCCAAAAACCCAAGCTGTCTTTGGACTGTGGACAGAATAGAAAGTGAGAACTTGAGGCTATCAGCATCTGCCATTCTGTTAAACTTACTGTGACCTAGAGGCCTGGGGAAAATTAACTGGGATTGAAAAACGGTAATTGATATTGTTGTGGTAAAAAAAAAAAAATCAACAATTATTTGACTTTGAGTGCAACTGAAGCATGTTTTCCTACAAAAAAAATTATTAGTAGTAGCTATCATTTATCAAGTGGTTGCCATAAGTCAAACCCTTTAAAGGCAATCATTTTACTGAGCCCTCTAGACTGCACTTCGAATGGAGACCATACTAATCTTCATCTATCTACTATAGATGAAGAAGCAGGAGCACAGGCAGGCTCATATCCGGCACAAGCTTTCAACTTCAAGAGGCGCCTGAAGGGAAACCTGGCCTTCACTTCAAGCTCCTGCCTTCCTTCCCTCTGCAGAGACACTGTCTCCACTAAATACTAAACCCTGCCTGTAGCTGTGCCCGCATTTCACTGTGTGAAGATCAAGATGAGAATGGATGGCCTGGGGAATTCCATCTATCATGGAAAGGACCATGGGTTGAAGAGATGGATACCCAGGCACAACTAACTTCTAGTTCCAGGACAATTGCTGAGAACAAATGAAGAGTTTCTGGCTTTGAATCCCAGAGTCCCAAGTGTGCCGGTCCCATTTGAGGTGTGTGTGTGTGTGTGTGTGTGTGTGTGTGTGTGTGTGAGCACGCAGGTGCGTGGGTGCACGCTAATGTGCGGATGCAGAGCCAGAGAGCTCAGAGTAAATCAGTCTATCGCTAAGTAGAAAAGTAAGGGGTTTAGGCTAGAGAGATGACTCTGTGATCAAGAGCAGTGGTTGCTCTTCCAGAGGACCCTGGTTTAATTCTCAGCACCAGCATAGCTGCTCACAGCTATCTGGAACTTCAGGGCATCTGATGCCCTCTTTTGGCCTCAGCAGGAATCAGGCACATTAGTGGTGCACCAACATACATGCAAGCAAACACATGCATACAAAAATAAAAGGTTTTAAAAGGAAAAGTTAAGGTTACACATGAAGGAAAATGACAAAATTGTACGAGGATTTTGCAAGGCATACTTTATTCTGGAGACCCCACATTTTAAGGAAGACTCCATACACCTTCCCCATGAGGTAAGATGAGGCAGTTTACATTAGATGGCTAGGAAGATACAACTGGGGCTATTGGATCCATGGTACGGAGAGACAGATAGAGCTGTCCTGGAGAGTTGGGGAATCTCCAGAACTGGAGGTGCTCACACAGAGGCAGGGGTGCTGAAGTCAGTTAGCCAAGCCCCAAGAACAGCTTACATTACGTTCACTACTGGAGCCTGGGAGAGAGCAGCTGAAGACGTGTTAGGAGAAGACGTCACACGTTCGAGTCTGGCCTTCACTCTCCCCAGATGGATTCCAAATATTATTAAATGGAATGACCATATGCTCCTCCCTTCGCTGTCTGTATAATGTGGAACAACTGAACTCTGCCGTGCCTGGGAAATAAGCATTCTTACTTTTCAGAAGATGTGTCTGTTTCTAAGCTGAGACCAGCGGTGTCTGTCTTTTGTCAGACATTGTCTGTCATGCTTTAAACATTAGAGGCGGGGTATGGAAAATGGAAACTTGGAGAAACCCTGAAAGGATTACCGTCAATATAACAATAGTTGCTTCCAGATCATGGGAGATTGTTTTCTTTCTTTTCTTAATGTTGTATCATTATAAAATAAATATGTGGGATTGGAGAGGTGAGAGCAGTCCTGTAACTATGTAGACCAGGCTGGCCTGGAACTCACAGAGATCCACCTGCCTCTCCCTCCAGAGTGTTGGGATTAAAGGTGTGTCCACCACACCTGGCCACTTACAGTGTCTACAAAGAACCCAATTCGGAAAGAACCCAGTTCGTAGGGCCTACATTTAGTTTCACAACCATCCAAAACTTCAGTTCCAGGGCATGAGAGTCCTCTCTGGTATCTGAGAACACCAGACATGTACTTGATGCACATACTTGTGTGGAAATTTGCCAAACACTCATATACATAAAATAAAAATAAATCTTAAAAACAGTCAGGCAGTGGTGGCACATGCTTTTAATCCCAGCACTTGGGAGGCAAAGGCAGGCAGATTTCTGAGGCCAGCCTGGTCTACACAGTGAGTTCCAGGACAGCCAGGGCTACACAGAGAAACCCTGTCTTAAAAAACAAACAAACAAGCCGGGCATGGTGGCACATGCCTTTAATCCCAGCACTTGGGAGGCAGAGGCAGGCGGATTTCTGAGTTCAAAGCCAGCCTGGTCTACAAAGTGAGTTCCAGGACAGCCAGGGCTACACAGAGAAACCTTGTCTTGAAAAAACAAAAAAACAACAACAACAAACAAACAAACAAACAAACAAACAAAAAACCAAAACACCAAAAAAAACCCAAATAAATAAATATGTACTTTTTGATTAAAAAAGAATCATATGGGTTTTATATAATTACATTATCATAGATAAATAAAGTAATGGAATTTAAAGGTCATAGTTTAAATTGTTTTTATTATATTTTATGTGTATGGGTATTTTGCCTGCATGTATGTCTGTGTAGCATATGCGTGCAGTACCTGTAGAGGCCATATGAAGGAGTTGAAACCCTAAAACTGGGGTTACAGATGGTTGCCAGCCACCATATGGGTGCTGGGAATTGAACCAGGAGTTTTCAGGAAGAGCAGTCAGTGCTCTTAGCCACCAAGCTATCTCTCCGGGCCATGTAAGACTGTTTTGTAGTGTGTGTGTATATATTTGTGCTGTATGGATGTGTGTGTATATGTGGCTGGGTTCACATGGAGACCAGATGTCATCACTGATGTCTTACTGCTCTCTTTGTTATATATTGTTTTTATTTTCAGAAAACAGCTTGCAGGAGTTAGTTCTCTTCCATCATGTGACTCCAGGGGCCCAAAGCCAGGTCACGAGGCTTAGGTGTGAGAGCCCCTTCTTCACTAGCCACCCGCTGGCCCTCTCCACCTTAGTTTTTGAGGCAGGATCTGACACAGAACCTGGAGTTCACTGTTTCAGCAAGACTGGGTGGTCACCCCAGGAATCTTCCCTCTCCTCTGCTCCCGTTGCTAGGTTACAGACACCACACCCACCTTTCACATGGGTGCTGGGGATCTGAACTTGGGCTCCCACACTGCTTTATCCATGGAGGCATCTCCCCAGCTCCATGGGTCATTCTTTGCTTCTGAAGATGACTAGGTTTTCCATCAACAGATGTCTAGATAAAGCAAACATGAACTACACACACACAGACACACACACACAGACATACACACACACACACAGACACACACAGAGAGACATACACACACACACACAGACACACACACAGACACACACATACACACATAGACACACACACACAATGAGGTTTTGTTGAGCGTAAAGAAGAAGGGTGTCTTTTCTGGAGAATGGATGGAACCACAGACCATCTGATTAAGTAAAAAAAAGACAGTCTCAGAAGGTCAAATGTGAGCCGGGCGGTGGTGGCACACGCCTGTAATCCCAGCACTCTGGGAGGCAGAGGCAGATGGATTTCTGAGTTCGAGGCCAGCCTGGTCTACAGAGTGAGTTCCAGGACAGCCAGGGCTATACAGAGAAACCCTTTCTTGAAAAACCAAAACAAACAAACAAAACAAAAAACAGAAGGTCAGATGTGAACTTCTCTCTAGATATAAATAGATATGTATATACACACATACATGCATATATGCATGCATATATACGTACATACACATATACATACATTGATGCATAGATTTGACATGAAAATAGAAAGGGACTATTTTAATTGTGCAAGGGAAGGGAGCTTAGTTGAATGTGGGGATAGGAGAGGGTAAAGGGAAAGTACTTGTGATGGTTTGTATGTGCTCGGCCCAGGGAGTGGCAGGATTAGAAGGTGTGGCCCTGCTGGAGTAGGTATCACTGTGGGTGTGAGCTTTAAGACCCTCATCCTAACTGTCTGGAAGTCAGTGTTCCACTAGCTGCCTTCAGATGGAGATACAGAACTCTCAGATCTGCCTGTCCCATGCCTGCCTGGATGCTGCCATGCTCCTGGTTTGATGGTAATGGCCTGAATCTCTGAACCTGTAAGCCAGCCCCGATTAAATGCTGTTTTTATAAGAGTTGTCTTGGTCATGGTCTCTGCTCACAGCAGTGACACCCTAACTAAGACTGTACTGTAATAGTAAACAGTATTTTTGAATGAAAGCGCCATTATGAAGCCCACTACTTTGTATGATAAGCATGTACACTTGAGGCCTTTTAAATTCAAAAAAATGCTGAGCAGATCTCTCTGAGTTCAAGGCTAGTCTGATCTACTTAACAAGTTCCAGCCCAGCTATTGAAGGGATGGAAAATACAGCCTGACTCTGGTGACCCCAGGAAATCAGTAGTTTAAAATGCTGTCTCGCTTTGTTAGAAACTAGGTAAAAGGTCACATTCCAGAGCCCACCCTTTGTTTAGACCTAGCAGAAAGGCCTTGAATAGATGATCCTGGCCCCATAGGGTAACTAGAAATGGGCTAAGCTTATCTTGCTTCTGTAAACTTACGCCATTACCCCTAAGCAGGAGTTCACGCAGCTGTAGACATTATTGAAAACTAATTGGTTCACTGAGCGCCGGCTCCGATAATTTAAACTGATTGGCCTAAAAACTATGGAGTGGTACAAATCTATTGGCTCGCATTTTGCGGGCTCTCCATGCTAAGAAATGATTGGTTTGTGATTCGTGGGCTTTGTCGTAAACTTATAAAAGCTGTCTCAATTCGGCACTCGGGGTTCATAGTCCTCTGACCCTGTGTGGTGTATGGCTATGGAACCCAGAATTCTGGAATAAAGAAATCCTCATGCTATTTCATCGAGACCGTTTCTCGCGAGTGATTTGGGTGTGCCTTCCGGGGTGTGGGGTGCTGGGGCACCCTCGGTTTTTGGGGTCTAACACTATAACTGTATAGTGAGACCTTGTCTCGAACAAATGATAAATAAAATGGACTGGCAGATGCGGCTCAGTGGGTGAAGTCACTTGTTGTCAAGCCTGGTGGCGTGAGTTCCATCCCCAGGGCCCTCAGGCTTGGTAGCAGGAACACTTACCCACTGGGTTATTTCGCTGGCCTTCTACCTTCCTTAATTTTCTTTAACCAAGCAAAACCAAGCTTACCAAACTGTAAGAAACAAATCCTTATGTAGAAATGTAATAAATAGAATTTTGGGGGTAAACTTGGAGGTGTGTGAATGATTTCCTATCAGTTTAATATATACCTGGCCATTCATTCATTCATTTTTCTCAATGGATGGTGAATTTTATCACACATAAACACATGCCCTCAAGAGCTGGAGGGCTTCAGAATGACCAGTGATATACTCCTTATATTAGAGGTGCTTCCAGGCTTCTTGGAAGGAGACCATATACTCACAGATAGATGAAGGCCTAACTATCAAAGTGAGAGTAGAGTGTTCTATAAAGAAGATGCCAGTGAGGTGAGGTGTATCAAAATTCTCATCATCCTTTAAGGTTCAAAAGGGGCCCTCCCTGGAAATGCAAGTCTCTCACTAGGCAGTAAGTGCTAGAAGTAAGATACATTATCTATCAGGTGAGGATTATGTGCCTTTATCACAATCTTCTTGTGACTGCTGTTGGATACAGGGACTCATTATACAGTCCCAGCCTGGAACCCACTTTGTCAGATCCACCTGCCTCTGCCTCCAGAGCACTGGGATCAAAGGTGTGCAGTAACACACCTGAGCAGAATCTATCTACCTACCTATTGTATCTATCTATCTATCTATCTATCTATCTATCTGCCCGCCCACCCACCCACCACTGCCGCCGCAGCCGCCGCCGTCGTCCATCCATCCATCCATCCATCCATCATCCATCTATCTATCTATCATTGAAGGCACCAGTATGGAGGTCAGAGGACAACTTGCAGGAGTTGTCTTCCCAGGTCACCAGTCTTGGCAGTAAGCACCTTTACAAGATGAGCCATCTCCCAGCCCAACATAGCAGGCTTCCAAAGTCCAAGTCTCACTGGGTGATGATGGTGCATGCCTTTAATCCCAGCACTAGGGAGGTGGAGACCGCCAGATCTCTGAGTTTGTGGCCAGCCCAGTCTACAGAGAGAGTTCCAAGACACAGAGAAACCCTGTCTGAAAAACAACAAAAATATGAGAGAGAGAGAGAGAGAGAGAGAGAGAGAGAGAGAAGAGAGAGCGCGGGAGCGCAATTTGTTTAATTTATTTTGAGTCCTGAGTGGACTTCTAAGTCAAGTTTACTTATATTATTTTTATTTTTGTCTTGGCTTTCTTTGATATGGGGTTATCATGTAGCCCAGGATAGGATGGACTTAATCTCCTAATCTTCTTCCTTACAGCTCTAAATACTAGGAGTAAAGAAACTTCCACCACACCCAGCCAATGTCAAAAGAGGCTAGGCTGTGCACCTCCCTAAGGAATGAGGAAGGACAGGATTGGAGCTGAACAATAACTCAGTCCAGGTCGGCTGCCATCTGTCAGGGGTGCACGAGGTGGAAACGCTGCCCTCAGCCGCTGGTGGGTTAACTTTGCCTCTCCAAAGATGGAAGAAGCCCCCATTCTTTCTGTCCTTATCTCTTGGGCAAGAACTGTTAATGTACTTATACATCGGGATAGGATGGGAGGAAAAGCCAAACTAGCCATCAGAGACCCACCCAGGTAACTCTGTTTCCTGATTAGCTCCTCTCTGGGCCCCAGTTTCCCTGTATGCTAAACAGAGAAGTTGAACTGTTCGGTACCCAAAGTCTGTTTTCTATAGATCACAAAGCACAAGCTCATTGGTATTTTATATTGTGTTAATTCCTCAATCAAGAATCGTCTGTGAGTCTCTGGCCATGCACATATAAACTCCTCCCCAGTGATGGAGAATAAAACACTTAATTCTCTTATACTTTGGATGTACGCTCCAAACACTTACATGAGGGCTGTCTGGGAAATTGAGTCAAAGGAAATGGCTCCTAAATTCCTCCTGGGATCTAAATGGAAAACAAGACAGGCTATGACATCAGCCGCTATTTCCTCTGTGATCAAACTAAAGAACACAAACATCAATATTAAATTATGTATGCATACTCTTTATTTTTGCCTCTCAGTGCACATCACGGTAAATCCTTTCCTCTTAGGTTTAGATCATTATGTGGAAAGAAAAGGAAACACAGTAAGCTTGGAAATATAGCATTTTAGAGTTACAAGTGACTTCAAAGAGGAGACCTAAAGCCCTCAGCATCGAGATGAGGAATCTGAAATATGAAATGGCTCCACCCAGTGCTGACTTCTGGCGGTTTCTTTCTTAATTTGCCCCACCTAAATTTACTGTGATTTACATATAGGGGATGACATCATCCCCTATATGCAAAATAAATAGATATATAAATAAGCATTATTTAAAAGTCTAAAATGGGGAGCCCATTCTTATGAGTGTCCTCCAAGACAATTAGAGGGGCCATGCAAGAGGAAGAAGGCCATGCTCGCTAGGATGAGTGTCCCCAACACGGAAACAGTAGATTCGCTCCAGACCAGTAAGGCAAGCTGCACCACAGTCAATCAATTCCCTCTCTTGTCTCTCAAGGAGGGCAGGTACTAAACCTTCTTAAGGAATCTTCATAAGAATTACATTGTCCTGGGGATGAAGAGATGCCTTCTGCAAAAGGATCCTTGTTCCAATCCCCATACCCACAATGGACCCCGCTCCATTCCCCACAAAAATCAGCTATTTTTTTTTAACCTGGACGTAATGCCTCGTTAATTGAGCATTAGATAAACACAATTCAAGTGTTAGAAATTGGTTTTTTAATCAAGAAGTATGGGTTTTGGTTAATTTAATACCGTCTTTGATGTTCTGTGAACCCAAGCTATTCACAAGCATCTCACGAAAGGGGGAAAAACGTATTTCCACCTCTAAACTAGGTCAGTGTTTGGTGCCTAAGGTATTGGAATTATATAATTGGCAATTACTTCCTTCCCAGTCTGTATAGCCTCACTTTTAGATGCAAATGTGCCTATTGGGTTCTTTGCTTGGTTGGTGTTTGGTTTTGCGACAGAGTTTCTCTGTGTAGCCCTGACTGTCCTGTAGCTCACTCTGTAGACCATTGTGGCCTCCAATTCAAAGATCTGCCTGCTTCTGCCTAGATTAAAGCTTCTGCTGGGATCAAAGGTTTGAGCCTTTTTGTGTGGCAAAAATCTGTTGTTACATTCTTTCCTATCTTGATAATGTACATACCAGCTATTTTGTTTATCTGTTCTAGTTTGGTTTTGTTGATGTGATAATGAAAGCAATTTTGGGGAGGAAATCATTTATTCCAGCTGATAAGTATAGTCCACCACAAAGGGTAGGAATTCACAGCAGGAGCCTGGAGGTGGGACTGAAGGAAGTGGAGGCCTTGGAAGAAGGCTGCTTACTTACCCAGCCAGTTCTCTCTACAATCCAGGCTCACTTGTCAAGGAATGGAACTGCCCTTAGTGGGCGGGCCCTCCCACCGCAATCATCAATCAAGGAAATGCCTCACAGTCTTGCCCACAGGACAATCTGATGGAGACACCGTCTCAACTGAAGTTCCCTCTTCCCAGGTGACCCAAGCTTGTATTGACTTGACAGGAATCTAGCCAGCACACTAGCTGACATTCATGCACTCCAAACTGTTATGCCCTCAGTGACACAGATAGGATTCAAAATGCATAGATCATCAGAGTTAGGAGACTTTGGAGCATGAAACAGAGACTTGTCCCTGATTTTATAGCGAGAGGCATTGCCTGGAAGTGTGATCTTCCCAGGTTCATTCTCAGCGTCGTGAAGGCTGGACCTCTTCCTTAAGAGTCAGCCCCTCCCGCCCCTCCTGTACCACTACCGCCTCTGCTAGTCAACTGTATGAATTATAGATGTAAATGCTTACTAAAGCTTGAAGAAACAGATTAGAGGTTTTTTACCCTAAATCCAGGGTCTTACACTCCGTCAACAATCAATGTTAGATATGCTAACATTGTCAATTGCTCTCATAGTAAAGTATTATTCTTATTTAATCCTACATTCATTGCTGCTATACAGTGTGCCCTCATAAAAAGACATTCTGACATTGAATTATGAGAAAAATTCAGTTGTCTGATTCATGTCTGAGAAGAGTGCATTTGATTTCCTCTCTCATGTTGATCAGTTTTGAACTGGGCTCATACTTAATGTATTCTGAGAGTTACATTAGAATATTTAAGAATCAGTTACCTCCAAAAAAAAAGAGTATACAGGAAAAAAAAGTGGGAAATGTTAAAAATTCAGTATCTGGAGCACTAGCAGTCTTAACTCACTAGCTGAGGGTGATAACCTTGACCTCTGGTTTTTGTTTGGGTTTGTTTGTTTATCTTGGGGTTGTTTGGTTTTTGAAACAAAGTCTCTAGTCCAGATTGTCCTTGTAATTATTTTGTAACCCATGTTGCCCTTACCCTTGGAGTAATTCTCCTGCCTGTATCTCCTGAGGGATGAGGGTGTGAGACACTGTTTGCACCTTGACCTTCAACTCTTGTTTGGAGGCAGGGTTTTTCTGCGTAGCCCTGACAGTCCTGAAGTCACGCTGTAGACCCTGCTGGTCTTGAAACTCAGAGATTTGCCTGCCTGTGCTTCCTAAATGCTGGGATTAAAGGATTGAGCCCGCTGCCCTGACCTTCAACTCTTAACCCTCTTTTTTCCAACACTCCGGTGCTGGGAACACAGGCGAGCAGCACAGTACTGGCTTCTTTTTGTCAACTTGACACTTAGGAAGAGAAAACCTCAATAGAGGGATTGCATCCACCAGATGGCCCTGTTGGTGGATTTGAGAGTCATTGTATAACTACTAATTGATGGAGGAAGGCTTAGTCCACTGTGGGCGGTGCCACCTGGCAGATTTGTCCTAACCAATAAAAGAAAGCTGGTTGAGGCCAGGGCAAGCTAGCCAGTAGTCTTTGTTTCAATTCCTGCTTCTAGGTTCCACTTTGAACTCCTGCACTGGCTTTCCAGGATAAAGTAACAGGTTAGGTGAAATAAACACTTTCCTTCCTAAGTTCTTTTGATGGTGTTTATAACAACATCCACAGCCACGACACCACTAGCCAGGGCTTCGTGCATTCTTTTATTTTCTTGCTTTTTGTTTGTTTGATTGTTTGTTTTTTTCGAGGCAGGGTTTCAATGTGCGTAGCCCTGGCTATCTTGGAACTCACTCTATAGACCAGGCTGGCCTCAGAAATCCGCCTGCCTCTGCCTCCCAAGTGCTGGGATTAAAGGCTTGCGTCACCACCGCCCGGCAGCTTCGTGCATTCTAAAAAAACAACTTGGCAAACGAACTTCATTCCCAACTAAGTTGTTTTAAATTTCAAATTTAGGAAACATTATAATGTACATTTCACGAAGTGCTGTCTTAGATACTTCATAAATGCTATTATTTATAAGGATTTTTTGCACACACCTCCTGTCTTAGTCAGGGTTTCTATTCCTGCACAAACATCATGACCAAGAAGCAAGTTGGGGAGGAAAGGGGTTATTCAGCTTACACTTCCACATTGCTGTTCATCACCAAAGGAAGTCAGGACTGGAACTCAAGCAGGTCAGGAAGCAGGAACTGATGCAGAGGCCATGGAGGGATGTTTCTTACTGGCTTGCTTCCCTGGCTTGCTCAGCTTGCTCTCTTATAGAACCCAAGATTCCAGCCCAGGGATGGCACCACCCACAAGGGGGCCCTCCCACCCTTCATCACTAATTGAGAAAATGCCTTACAACTGGATCTCATGGAGGCACTTCCCCAACTGAAGCTCCTTTCTCTGTGATAACTCCAGCCTGTGTCAAGTTGACACACGAAACCAGCCAGTACACCTCCTTACTTTACAGCATAAAACAACTTTACAGGTGGCATTCTATTTCAGTCCCGCTGGGGACCAAAACACAGTTTAGATTCACCCAAAGCTCAAAGACTTCAGGCGGCGGCTGCCCCCTTCAGGTTTCGTTGTTTCAGACACCAACGCACACGATGAAGTTTGTCCCTCACAGATTCCCGTCGCAGGACGGAAACAAGGGGTGGGACAGGAAGTGAGACCTGACTGAGTTCCGGGCGCAGGGCGGCCACTGGAGGAGAGCAGGCTGCGGCTCTCGCAAGCGTTGGAGGGAGAGCCGCCGCGATGTTCCGGATCGAGGGTCTCGCGCCGAAGTTGGACCCGGAGGAGATGAAGCGGAAGATGCGTGAGGATGTGGTCTCTTCCATTCGGAACTTCCTCATCTACGTGGCCCTGCTGCGAGTCAGTGAGTGTCCTTCTGAACTGACCGTGAGGCCACGCGTCCACACCCAACCCTGCACGCGGTCGTGGGGCCTTGAGCTGAGCATCCTGGGGAGAGTGGGGGGCTTGCACGTCCGGGGCTGCCCAACTGCGCGCACTCTACGGGGCTGCGGCTCCTGAGGAGGTGCCCGGTGCACGTGGTGGCGGAGGGCGCGTCACCTTTGCTCGCCCAGCGTCTGTACTTAAGAAGCTCCCGGGTGTTATCCTCGGAGCAATACCCTCGTTTTCCAGATCTAGAAACGGTCCCCGCGAGGTGGCTGACCCAAGGTCATTTGGCCATTCAGAGCTCTCTCTCTCTCTCTCTCTCTCTCTCTCTCTCTCTCTCTCTCTCTCTCTCTCTCTCTCTCTCTCTGCTTGCCTTTGAAATAGAAGAGATTAGCTTTGTGTTTATTTGCACAGAGAGTGAAGTAAATAATTGGTTTTTCTTGATTACCTGAACCATTTGATTTCAACATAGCAAAAGTTAATTTTGTTGCTTCATCTATGCCCCCTCATCCCCTGCGCGCGCCTGTGATTGTTTGAGTTCACCGGACACATGCGCAAGGTTAAAACCACACGGTCAACTTAAAAAGCAGGGGCTGGCTAGGTGGCTCACTGAGTTGGGCACTTTGCTAAAGCTGGACAACCTGAGCATTTGTTGAACTCTGACCTCCACACCTGCACCATGCCTCAGAGTGCACCCAAAAAGTAAACAATAAAAACACACTTTTTAATTTTTTGGGGGTTTTTTTTTGAGACAGGGTTTCTCTGTATAGCCCTGGCTGTCCTGGAACTCACTCTGTAGACCAGGCTGGCCTCGAACTCAGAAATCCACCTGCCTCTGCCTCCCAGAGTGCTGGGATAACAGGTGTGTGCCACCACCGCCTGGCCTAAAAGCACCCAGCAGCTTTCTACCTTGGTTCTCTAATTCTCAGCACAACGTGCTTAATATTGTTCAGTGCTTGCTTGCATGTGGTTGTCTTCTGGGCAGGGAGAGGCAGGAATGGCTCAAATAATTGAAGACTTACCAACATTTTTAGAAGACTGGAATTAGGTTTCGCTTGGAACTCACTGAGGTGGAGGCCTCTGTCGTTTGGGTGACTGTTTTGCTGTGTTGCTGGCTTTTCCGGGAGAGGACATCTTGGGGAATGGAAGCACCCAGAACATCTGTTCATCCGACAGCCTCATACTTTAACTTTTCCATCCTTTTCTTAGAGGGGAGAGCTGTCTAGAAAATGCTTAGTGATCTTTGTATTTGATGTACACCGATTTATCCTATTTAATTTTTATTTATAACCAGACCTTTAATTCTAGCACTCAGAAGGCAGAGGCAAGCAAATCTCAGTGAGTTTAAGACCAGCCTGGTCTACAAATGGGGTTCCAGGACAGACAGGGCTGTTACACAGAGAAATAACAAAACAAGAGACTTGTTGTGTTTTTCTGCTTGTCTGTATGTGAGCCACATGCCTACAGGTGTCTGCAGTCCAGAAGGGGGCATTGGAACCCCTGGGAATGGAGTTAAACTGGCAATTAATTGTAAGCTGCCAGGTATGGCAGGCAGCTGAGATCCGAACTCAGGTCCTCTTGATTGACAGCACTCTTAACTGCTGAGTCATCTCTCTATCCCGGTAACATCACTTTAGTATTCCAGTATTGGTAATGGAACAGAACCTAATGCTCATTTGTTTCCTCTTGGATTTTGTCCTGTTTGGGTTAAAGATATCTCCCAGCCAACCCCCTGCAGTATACCTTGGGGGTAAAGTCCTTGTTTGGCTTGTGCAGGACCTGGGCTCAACTTCCTATAGTGCAAAATAGGTAAAAGGTCCCCACAGTATCGAACTGTTGCGGAAAAAATTAAAAAAGCCCAGCACTTGGGAGGCAGAAGCAGGCGGATTTCTAAGTTTGAGGCAAGCCTGGTCTACAGAGTGAGTTCCAGGACAGCTAGGACTACACAGAGAAACTGTTGGAGTTACTTATAGCCCTGGAAGAAAGAGCAGAGATGCAGCAGTGTGCAATTGCTTGCTCTGTGGTGTTGGTGATGGTTATTGAGTGACGTGGGAGTGAGTGGGCAGCTTTGCAAGGCAGAGGATCCCTTTTTGTGGTTAGGCAGAAGCTATTTCATAAAGTCCGAGACACCCGCCACCACCACCAGTTTTTATAACTGTGCAATATAGCCTGTGGACTTGTAGAATCGTAGAATGAAACCTAATTCGGGGTTTCTCTTTCAGCTCCATATATCTTAAAGAAGCTGGACAGCATATGAGGATTGGGAGTCCCGTGGACGCACGGCATGAAGAGCCTGGGGACGGTTTCTCCTCCTGTCTGCAGATGAATTGGCCCAGAAAGGTGTAAGACTGATTAAACGGACATAAAAACTGCTTGTTGAGAACAAGTCAGGCTTTGAAAACTGACCTCCATAGCTAAAATACTTGGGAAGTGTAAAAAGATGTCTTGTGGGCGTGGTGCCCTTAGGCCTATGAAATCCACCTCTGTGATTGCTGAATGGAATGGTAAATGGTGTGTGTCAGGCTCTGAGGGGCTTCTGTCTGAAGTGGTATGTCCCTGTAGTCGTTTCTGTTTACTTCTGTTCAAATTGTTATTTGTGAAGAGTCTGTTTGGAAGTCAGCACACCCCCACGATGACATTTAAGCACAGTCTATATTTTTAATAAACATTCTGATGAAGAAAGCGTGGTTTTGTGTTTGCATCCCACTTTGGTGGCCATGGCCATCCATGGTGGCACGGTTACAGTGTTGCCGCTATTGCTCCTGTCTGATTTGAGAATTCATCCCAGAGTTTGAGAGGCAGAGGCAGACGGATTCCTGAGTTCCAGGACAGCCTGGTCTACAGCCCCAGGGCTACACAGAGAAACCCAGTCTCAAAAAACAAAAAAAAAACCCTTGAGAATTTGTTAATCATGCTATGTGGAATTACGCTTCTTTGCCAAAGTCTTCATGAACCGCAGATGAGTGGCTGCCTAGTGCTAGAAATACAAAGACCATGGAAGTGGGGCAGGGGATGCTGCATTTTAAACTCAAATAGTTCTCTAAGTGTGTTGGCTGAGGGGGGCTATCAGTCCTCCAAAGCAGCTACCCATGCTCCCCTCGGATTAGCTGATGTGTATGGGTTTGGTTTAATTTTTAAGGTTGTTTTTATTTTATGTGTATATGTGTCTGCCTGCATGTATGTGTGTGCACCATGTGGGTGCCTGGTGC
The DNA here is from genome assembly GCF_947179515.1 of Apodemus sylvaticus. Lineage (NCBI taxonomy): Eukaryota > Metazoa > Chordata > Mammalia > Rodentia > Muridae > Apodemus > Apodemus sylvaticus. Next base: position 58,455,309 of record NC_067474.1, on the reverse strand, counting down.
TAATGGAGGCCAGAAGAGGACACTGGATTCTCCAGAACTGGAGTCAGACAGTTAGGAGCTGCCCTTGGGTGCTGGGCCTTCTGTGAGAGCAACAACTGAGCCATCTCTCCAGCGACAGCAGTGTGTCGGTGTGACATGATGACGCTGCCGCCGCCGCCATTATCCTCTGTACCTGTCACACATGTGTTTCCTGCCACCTGTCTTCCTGTATGCAGCCTTGTGTGGTTTGGGTTAGACCAATGGTTTTCTTTTCCTATACATTCCTGTTAACCTCTAGATTTTATTTTTCAATGAACTTTTCACTAGGTCCCAAAATACATCCTTTGCCTTGGTCAGTCACCGCATCTTCTGGCCTTCCCAAGGGAGTGTTCCCGGGAGCCTCTGCTGTTCCCTCTGGGCTGTGTGGCTGTAACCTGGGAACAGTGTTCTCTTGTCCTTGCTGTGGTTTGTTTTCCTGGGAGCCCTGACTGGTAATTCAGGAAGTGAACATTTTTAGACCTTTCTGGTCTGAAAGTTGCTTGTTCTCTAGTTACACACGGTTAAGTCTTTGCTGAGGGTTGAGTTCTAGTTGGAATCTTCACTCTTCAGGGTATTAAGACATTGCAACCTTGACTCTGGTTTTGAGTGCTGCTGAGAAATCTGAAACCTTTTGACTCCTGGTCTCTCTGTGAGGCCTAATTTTTCTTAGCAACAAGGATCTGCTGTCCTGAGAGTCTTTTTCATTTTACAATCTGTGTGTGTGTGTGTGTGTGTGTGTGTGTGTGTGTATGTGTATTCAGTTAGTTACTGTTTGGGCACTTTATCACTCTCTTAAAATTGAATATAACTTATTTTGTGTTTCCTACTCTGTTGCCTAAAATGGCTTTCATCCATCTTTCTTTCATGTTAGACACTTCACTGTTGGTATTGGGCTCTCCCTAAGGGAGATCTTTGAGGCATTTAATTGGGAAAAGTGTTTGTGTCCATCTCTTTAGGTATTTTGTATTTAAGGTCATTCCTTAGAGGACATTCTTCTAGTCTTGTGAGGCCTAACTAAGAAAGGTCCTACTAGGCTTCTGAGAGTCAAGGGAGGAGTGGGTAGGGCCGTGGTGAGGCCCAGGGGAGAGGCGTGTCCGTCTTGCAGAGGTTGCTCAGCCCTGTAGAGGTTCTGGCAGCATTTGATAACTTAGACCTTCTCTAAGTAGTTCTTAGTTTGGCACCTCCTCACTGCCTGCTCACAGAGGCACATGGACCCACCGCTCTGAGACTTGGGGATGCTGTCTGTGGTCGCATCCTCTGGCCTTTTAGATTTTAACCTTAAAAAAGACCAAAAAAAACCCTTTCACAGTTACTGAATGGACTCTCAAGGGAGAATGGACATACCTTGTCTATCCTGCATTTAGTCCACTATCTTTACCCAGACAGCATATGTGTTTCTAACCCTGCACTGTCTTAGTAATTTACACCCACTGCTTAGTTACTGCCCCTGCAGGGGAGTGGATTTGACTCTGAGCTCTGGCGCTCAAGACCCTGGGCTTTGAGGAGCTGAACCTCTGAATTAGTTGTCAGTAGTAGACTTAGGGTAGTGGAATGCCTGCCAAGGGGACAGACAGCACTCGGCAAACAACGATTTCTGATTTCCAGGTGTGCTGAGGAGTGGTGCCGATTGATGCTAATGTATTCAGACCTCAGAATTATCAGAGACACTAACTTAGCAAGCAAGTGTGGTGGCACCCACTAGAATCCCAGCAGGAAGAATTTTAATTTGAGGCCAACCCAGGCTGCTTGAAAACAAACAACAAAAATCACTTAAATTTATTACCAAAAATAACTTTGGCGGGTCAGCATTGATGTATTCTAACACATGGAGAAGTTGAGGTTCAAGTTTCAGTGTGGTAACTAAACAGCTTGGCGAGGCTTGGGAGACTTTTAATATGATTTGTGCGCTGTTCTTAGGAAAAGATGTGATTGCTCCTGGAGATTCTAGTGTGTGTTCAGGCCGAAGTAAGAAAACGTGGTGGTTCAGCATTCAATGAGCGACTTCTTTTAGAAATAGAATCTTGCTGCTTCATATCCTTGGTGACACTTGAACTTTGAATTCTGCTGCCTGTATCTTCTAATTACCAGGGTTACAAGTGTGCACCTCTATACCCAGCCTGTAAATAGCTTTTTAAAATTCAGGCTATACCCACAGGGAGTGTTCAGTGCTTGGAATAGATAGTTCTGAAATAATATACTAGAAAATATTTAGGGGGCTGGAATGATGGCTCAGTGGTTAAGAGCACTGACTGCTCGTATAGGGGTCCCAGGTTCAGTCCTCAATAACCACACGTTGGCTCACAACTATTTGTCACTCCTGTTCCAGGAGATCTGAACACCCTCTAATGACAACTCTAGGCACAAGCATAGATATGGTGCATGGACATACATGCAGACAAAATACTCATAAGCAATACATTCTTAGTTGAATGTTTGCATACTTAGTTCAGGTATGTAAAGAAACTGCACAGCGCTTGCCTGTAGGTGGGCAGCGGACTGCCTCGTTGATCTTGTTTCCTATGAAAGCCCGTCACCATGCAAGCCACCAGAGCCTCCCTGCCCCTCAGCTTAGATGCTGATGCAGTCTCCACTGTTTCCCCAGCAGAGCACACTTCCTTAGGTTTTCTCTGACCTTGGTCCTCTTTGAGGTATTGGTTGAAAGGGTGTTCTCAGTGAAGCACTATTACCCTCGTAGGCAATAGGGTATTTCAGTTTGTGAAGACCCAAGCCAGCTGTACACCTATGCATATTATGCTAACTCGATGTTACATTTAAGATTTTCAATATATTAAAACGGAGTGGGGTAGGGTTGGACGTGGGGTAGGGTTGGACTTTGGGCTGCTGGAGCGTTGACTGGTCAGTTTAGAGTGCCTGCTGCTTGCAGGGGGTCAGGGTTTGGTTCCTGGCATTCACATTGGGTGGCTCACTGCAGACTATCAATTCCAGTTCCAGAATATCAAGAACCTTCTGGCCACTGGCACAAGCATAGCACACGCATGCACACACTCAGATTCACATATCCATATGAACGAAATCTTCAAAAACTGTAGTCTGTGCAATGCACCCCCATCCCAGGGGCTATATTTTCACTGTTACTGGGTATGATGTTTCTTGAGAATTGTCTGTCTCCCCCCCACTAAGCATGTGTTCTGAGGGCAGGAATTTCTGTCCCCTGTGTTCACTCTGTATCCCAGGACCTAGGTTTCCTGGCATCTAGCAGGCACTCAGTATCTGTCCAATAGTAGAATGGAGTGGGCAGGGCTAGAGAGCCGACTCCGTTCAAAGCACTAGTTGCCCTTGCCACTGACACTATGCTGTTTATGTAGAGGCTGTGTCCTGAAACCAAGAGCCGAGTTTTTATGAGACTATGTGTCCCGCGCTACCGTCTCGCCAGCAAAACGACGCGGCACACTCAGGATCCTTCTGTAGAATGCTTTTAATGGCTCTTGAGAGGGAGAGCATAAGCTTACAACAACGGAGACTCCAACGGTCTGAAAAACCGTCCCTTATATAGGCTGGTAAGCCCACCTAGGACGTGGCACTTCCTAATTGGTTGCAGCTCATCAGCCCATATTATGCCACGAGGTAGGCAGAGACTGAAGGACGTTAAATCACTTCAGGCATGCGCACTGATTTGTTCGCCGGTTAATGATACATTTTAGCTAGATGCGAACGCCATCTTGTAATGGAGTTTGCAGGAGCAACGAGCGGCCCCTCACAACTATGTATGCTGGAGCAGTGTGAGCCTCTGAGGGGTTTTGTTCCCCCTCCCCCCTCTTTCCTCTGTCCCCTCTTCTCTTCCCCTCCCCCCTCTGTGCTGTTATGCACTTGACTGTGCAGGTGCACACACCTATGCCCACCCGGAGCTGGATGTTGGTTGTCTTTCTCAACCATCCTGTCTTGAGCCAGAGTCTCACTGAACAAGAGGTTTTCCTGTTTCAGGCCAGCTTTGTATATGGATGCTGGGGATTTGAACTCATGCCCTCCTGCTTGCAGAGCAAGCTCTCTTACCTGTCTCTAGCTTGCTCTAATGCTTTACTGACTGAGATGCAAGTGTCATTGCTCATAATTGCTTGAAGTGATGGGAAACAAGTAATATGTGATCAGATGGCAAAGAGCGAAGGAAAGCTTTTGGGACTGGTGGCTAAGAGTAAAAACTTCCATTTAACACGTTCATTGACTCCTTCCCAATTCCACAGGAAAATAACAGCACATTTCATTTACATCATTTAGTTGGGTTTTTTTGTGACTGGTCTTGGGGTCAGTCTCAAACCTACTCTGTAGCCAAGGAAGATGATCATGAACTTGAGAACCCTGACTCTTCTACCTCTTCAGTGCTGGAGGATGGGCTTATGCCATTGTTTTTGCAACACTGGGGATAGAACCTACGACTTCATGCACCACCCTAAGCAAGCACTCTACAAGCTGAGCTACAGGCCCAGCCCTAGTATATTTTAAATACTCATGTTTCTTCGTTGAACAAGAACTATGGCAAATATACCTACATAATTGGATCTTCTGATCACATCCTATTAATAAATAGCCGCTAGAGACCATATTTCTGCACATCAAAGGATACCTCCTCCGAGGGAGTAGGAAGGATGACCATGCCCTGCTACAGCTGATGGTATGCTCCCTCAAGGAAAATGTCCCTTCCCCCACAGCATTGAGCTGGCTGGCAGCCCCCACTCTTCCGCCTGCCCTTGTTCCTTGGGAACAATAAGGCGCTTTCACCTTGACGACCAAGACTGCCTCAGGGCAGTCTCACCTGGAGGCCAGCAGAGACCTGGTAGACTTGAAGCAGGCGACCCACTGAGCCAAGGAGTTCTCGGCCTGCTCCTTGATGTTGGGGGGCAGGGTTGTTTCCTAAAGACTATATATCTTGGCAAAATAATATTAAAGTCAGTCTTGACCGGCAGCTGTCGCCTCGACTCAATTTCTCTTTCGCCCCCTTCCCGTTTACCCCCAGAATTCTCTTCCAGGTATTCCAGTTCGCATGTAGCCTCTGGTGGCTACAGGAAAACAGCACCTGTCCTGCTGTTACATAAGTGTCAGAGGTCACAGCTGCAGTGCCTTCCAAAACAAACTATACTCTAAAGTCACCTGGGAAGCTCTGACAAAAAGCCCATTGAAGCAGAATCTGTGGATGAGCCCTGCCCCGTCCCGCCCCCTTCTGTTTTCCTGTAATCATTCAGATGATCTCATTGGCTCAGGATCTGCTCTGGATAACTGGTAAACGTATATTAACTTAAGGTCTTTTCCAATTATAAAATTACATAATTGTTTAGGGATAAGAAGCAAATGGAAGAATGTGAGTGGTTGTAGGTTTCATAAACCTGTAGCATAAAAGACTAAGGGATGTGGCTGTGCACATCTGTAATCCAGGGTGTGCTACACACATCTGCAAACCCAGCATTCGGTAGGTGGAGGCTGCTGGAGGGTTCTTCATGCTTGAGATCAGCCTGAGCTGCCCAGCAAGACCCTCTCTCAAAATTAAAGGTCCTCTGCTCTGACAGATGCTTCAGGGTTAGCCATCTGGTCACAGGTGAGTGGGGTAGTTAGTACTGACAAGGGACTGGAAACCTGGCTTCTGAGAAAAGACTTCGGGACTGATTACAGGTGTGTAGCCCAGAGACCTCGCTCAGCTGCTTGAGAAACTGGGTTGTTGTTTGTTGGTTTGTTTGTTTAGACAGGGTCTCTCTGTGTAGCCATGGCTGTCCTGGAACTCATTCTGTAGACCAAGCTGGCTTTGAACTCAACAGAGATCCACCTGCCTCTGCCTCCTGAGTGCTGGGATTGCAGGGAAGGGCCACTGTCGCAGTGGCCCCAATGAGATCTGTAAAACAGAACTTTACAGACTGAGGTGAGAAATGTCTCTTGGGACTTAGTGGAACACCCCTATTTAGAAGCCGAAAATCTCACTTGGCAATTTACTATACTTCTAAAACTCTCCTCCTTCCTAGTAGCTGGGACCTAAAAAAAAAAAAAAAAAAAAAAGCAAATTAGAATGTAAAGAATCCATCTTGTAGCCAAAAAAATTCTGCAACACTTTGCTCCAATTGTTTATGTAATTACATTTACCTCCCAACAGGATATATATGATATATGGCCCCAAATGTAGTAGAAAAAGCATTTTGAGCAGGCAGTAGAATTTTCCAGGAATCCTAAAATTACAGGTTCCTTTTGTTTTTTAGTCACCCTTGCTGGACAGGTGGATTTGAAACAATAGGCCCAGACTAGAAAATATTTACATCTGAAGAACCTTATACTACGTCCTTCCCGAACAGGTGGGTGTTGGGCAAGGAAGAAACAATTTACATTTGAGTTGGTGCAGTGCTCAGAGCTGCCCCAACTGAAGCTTGTGAGGAACTGCTTTTGTTTTGCAGACCCCACCTAGGGATTCCTTGGCCAAAACAACCTTCTTAGCTTATCCAGGTGTGATTCAGGATAGTTTATACTTATTACACACAGAGACTCACTGATTAGTCTCTTCTGGCTGGGGCTAGAAGCTGCGGCTGGAGCTGATGGGGGGGGGGGGGGGGCTAGGGCGGCCCCTGGCATAGCACAGAGAAGAATGCAGGGAGCGGACTAGGTGGGAGGACAGCGCAGGCCAGGCGCCTCTCCAAGCTCTGCAATGCCGCCTTCGCCACCCAGGAGGCTAGGCACGGGAGCCCTCCTTCCCCAGCTCCCAGGCTAGCGTAACAGCTGGGCCACGATGAAGAAGCAGCTTAACCACATGTGCCAATTGGCCAACTGGACGATGGGCAAACACCTTGTACTGTCCGAGAAAACTGAAGCTTGGACAGATGAATGTGATGCTTAATTGGAGATGTTAGCTTGACTGGACCAGGGGATACCCAGAATAATACACTCAAATCCAAAGACCATCTCGGTGTCTGTGTGTCAATTTTGCTGGACCCTTGCCTTCCTGGACCAAAAAGAATTCTGATTATCCCGCGGCTGAGTTTGGACAGCAGCAGGCCACTGTGCTTGGCTGTGAAGATAAATATTTAGTTACATTTCTTTATTGTGTATGTGCGCACACTCAAGTGTGAACACTTGTGGTGGCCAGAGGACACCTGTATGGAGCTGCAGGGCTGTAAGACCCAGAAAAACCAAGGGCACCCCAGCACCCCATGCCCCGGATTTTATTCCAGAGCTCTGGGTTCCACAGCCGTACACCACGAAGGGCTAGAGGACTGTGGACCACAAGTGCCAAATTGCGACAGCTTTTATAAGTTTATGACAAAGCTGGCAAATCACAAACCAATCATTTCTTAGCATGGAGAGCCCACGAAATGTGAGCCAATCAGTTTAAATTATTGGAGCCAACGCTCAGTGGACCAATTTCCTATTTTCTTGAATGTCTATAGCTGTGTGAACTCCTGCATAGGGATAAAGGCATAAGCAGTTTACCGAAGCAAGATAAGCTTAGCTCATTTCCAGTTACCTTGTGGGGCCAGGATCTCCTATTCAAGGCCTTTCAGCTAGCTCTGAAAAAAGGGAGGGCTCTGGAATGTGACCTTTGACCTAGTTTCCAACAAAGCGAGATAGCATTTTAAACTCCTGACTTCTTGGGGTCATTAGAGTTAGGCTGTATTATTTTCTATCCTTTCAGGGCCAGCTGAACTCAGAACTCAGAACTGTCAGCAAGCACATGGACCTGCTGAAGCATCTTGCGGGCTCTGGAGAGCCATTTTTTACAGATGAAAAGGGCTTTATTTTGAAAAAGGCAGAGTAGGAGCACCATATTGAAGCTACAAAGGAAGATTCCTTCCTGAGTCAACAGTTATGACCAAGACAAGCTGGATTAGGAAAGGAGCCTTTCACTTGAAATTAATTACCTGTTGGCAAATTGCAGTAAGAAAACATTTGCTATGGGCTTTTCTCTATTTTCAAAAACTTTTATACAAATTCTGTCCCACATTTCTCTTGTTACATCTTTTTTTTTTAATTTCCTTTTTAGATTTATTTATTTATATATATGAGTACTCTGTAGCCGTCTTCAGATACTCCATAAGAGGGCATCCATCAGATCCCATTACAGATGGTTGTGAGCCACCATGTAGTTGCTGGGAATTGAACTCAGGACCTCTGAAAGAGCAGACAGTGCTCTTAACCGCTGAGCCATTTATCCAGCCCCTCTCTGTTACATCTTAACAAAGGATTGAATAAGTGACAACTTGAATTAGAGGCGAAAAATAATGGCTTTGAGAGTGAGGCCTAATGTCTAAGTATCAAAAACCATCTTAACGGGAGACTTCACAATGCCAAGTTTTTCTTTCATTGTCTGCAGTGAACATCAGTGGCAGGAAGATGTGCAAGGATTCAGCCATTGTCTTAGGGTTTCTATTGCAGCAAAGAGACCATGGCAGCTGTTAGAAAGAAGAACATTTAATTGGAGCCGGCTTAGAGTTAAGAAGTGTAGTCTGTTGTCATCCTGGTGGCACGCAGGCAGGCATGGCGCTGGAAAATGGACCAAAAGTTCTTCTGGATCAGCAAGAAGAGAGACACTGGGCCTGGCTTGAGCATCTGAAACTTCAAAGCCCACCTCCAGTGACTCACTTCCTCCAACAAGGCCACACCTCCTACTTGTGCCACTCCCTGTGAGCCTATGGGGGCCACTTTTGTTCAAACCACCACAGCCATGATCTCTGACCTTAAGAGACTCACAGGGCTGGGGAGAAGGCTCAGTGGTTAAGAACATTTACTGTTCTCCCAGAGGACTCACGTTTGGTTCCCGGCACCCACACACTGCACACAACCCAGTTACTCCAGTCCCAGGGGCTGATGCTCTCTTCTGGCTACAGGCACCTGCATGCATGGGTTGTACATAAATCCACACGGGCATGCACACAAACAGTTTTATAAAAAGAGGTGCATGCCATGCTTTCAATCTCAACATTTTCAAGGCTACATAATGAGACACTTGTCTCCAAAAAATATAGAAGAAATAAAATAATCTGTATGGAGTCCAGCAGGTGTTATATCTTTTCTCCATTATATTGTTTCTGATGACTCCCTTATATAAACCCCCATGAGAACTAAGTGCCAGTGCTTAAGAGAAGATGGAGAAGAGCCCTGACCCTCTTTGGTTGGGGAAGATACAGAAAGATTTGGACCATTAGCACTTGGCCAGAGAAAGTATGGAGTGTCTGAGAGATCTGAGGCAGAGGTGTCTGAAGAAGACAGGAAGCAGGGTGACTGAAGTGAACTGTTGAGTAGAAGAGCAGGAAGCCCTCACCTTCAGAAGTTTGCTGGTTTCTGGTTTCATGCTTCGCTCTGAAGGTCGCGTGCTGCCACCTGCTGGCTGCTGTGTGCACTGCAATCCCATATTCCTCCATACAAGCATCCCTAATAAACCACCACCAGTCTTTATTACAGACTGCGGTAACACATTTGTAGTGTAACAGTCTTTCAGGTTGAGATGGCTTGGGAGTAAAGACCCTTGCCATCGGGCTGAAGGACAGAGTTCACTTTCCAGAACCTAAATGGTTGAAGGAGTACCTGGTAGTTGTCCTCTGACCTCCACACACATACCACATATACACACATTTGTACAATTTCCAAATGTGTACACATTTCCACATGTACACACATGGAAATACACTCATGCACATATAAACACATGCAAAAATATGAAAAGGGAAACAGTTTAAAATGCCATACTCTTCCCCTACCCTCCTTTGGAGCCCTCCCCGGAGAGTAAGTAGTTGCTACTTCCGTAGGTTCAAGATTACAAGTATGCTTGTATGGTGCCATTGTACAATTAGTAAACTCACAACAACATAGGAGGCACAGGTAAAGGGCACAAAGACTCGCTACTGCCGCATTGGAACCTCACAAAAGCACTCACACGGGCTGGAGAGATGACTCAGCAGTTAAGAGGACTGCTCTTCCAGAGGTTCTGAGTTCAGTTCCCAGCAACCACATGGTGGCTCACAACCATCTGTAATGAATGAGATCTTATGCCCTCTTCGGGTGTGTGAAGACAGCTACAGTGCACTCATAAAAAAAAAAAATAAATAAAATAAATCTTTAAAAACAAAAAACAAAAGCACTCACACACCTTATCACACACCTCATCATATATATATATATATATATATATATATATATATATATATATATATATATATATATATATGAATGTGTGTCCAGGGGCTGGAGAGATGGCTAATTAATTAATTGTACTACTTTCTGCTCTTGTAATGGACAGGAGTTCAGACCCCAGCATCCATATTGGATGGCTCACAAACACCAATTCCTGCTTCAGGGGATCTGATAACCTCTTTTGGCCTCCAGAGCACCTAATCACACAGACACGTAAATAAAATAAAATCTTTTCTAAAAAATATGGCACACCTTTAATCCCAGCACTTGGGAGGCAGAGGCAGGCAGATTTCTGAGTTCAATGCCAGCCTGGTCTACAGAGTAAGTTCCAGGACAGCCAGGGCTATACAGAGAAACCCTGTCTCGAAAAACCAAAGAACAAACAAAATGACAAAAAAAAAGTTTGTACAGCATGCATGTGTGTGTGGTTTGCGTGTACCTGCATGTTGTGCACATGTGAGTACAGGCCTGTAGCAGGGTGACTTCGGTCACTTTCTGCTGCATACACTGAAGCAGACCTCACTCGTGCTGGAACTCCGTGTTTAGGTTAGTTCTGATAGCTTGCTCAGAAGAGTGCACTCCAGGTCAGCAAGAGCTGCTTCTCCCCTGGCCACCTTCCTGACCCATCCTTTAGTCTGATATTCTTAAATTGTCTCTTAGAAATGACACGTGAGCTAGAGAGGTGGCTCAGCAGTCCGCAGCGGTTACTGCTCTTACAGAGGACCCAGGTTGGTCAGACAAACCCTGTCAGACAGTTTACAACCAATCTAACTCCAGTTCCAGGGAATCCAGCGCCCTCCTCTGGACTCCGCAGGCAACTGCACACATGCACATAGCAGCCATAATTGAAACAACAAATGAGATGAAACAACAAGTGAGATGTTGTTTTTAACCAAGATGGCTTGGCGGTTAAAAACACCGACTGCTCTCCTGAAGGTCCTGAGTTCAAATCCCAGCAACCACTTGGTGGCTCACAACTATCTGCAATGGGATCTGATGCCCTCTTCTGGAGTGTGTGAAGACAGCAACAGTGTGCTTTACATATTCTTAATAATAAAATAAATTTTAAAAAGCAAACAAACAAATTTTTAGAAATACAATGTGCCAAGGCCTGGTGGTGCACACCTTCAATGGCAGCAGTCAGGAGGCAGAGACAGGTAGACACGTTCCAGGACAGTCAGGGCTACTCAGTGAAACCCTGTCAGATAAACTAAAAATTAATCAATTAAAAAACACAACAAAACAAAACAAAAAAAATCATGTTATTGCTTAACTGCCTGACCTGAACCTCCGCACTACAGAGAGAGGGAAAACAGCCATTTTATTCTGCTAAAGATAAAGCTAGGCCTTAAGGTGCCTATAGTCCTCCTCGACTTCTCAGTTATATTAGTAATTTTCATAGTCCACTTATGTGTTTTGAGACAAGAAATTAAAATACAAGGTTTTTTTGTTTTGTTAATTTTTGGTTTTTCCAGACAGGGTTTCTCTGTGTAGCCCTGGCTGTACTGGAACTCAGGCTGTAGACCAGGCTGGCCTCGAACTCAGAAATCTGCCTGCCTCTGCCTCCCAAGTGCGGAGCTTAAAGGCATGTGCCACCACCACCCGGCTAAAATACAAGGTTTGGATGACATAGACGAGGTCTGAGGGATGAGTGTGAGCTGTACTCGAGCCCCTGAGCTCAGATTTCCCGCCACCACCTGCATAATCGTTAAACGGTATGAGTGACAGCTTGCAGTCTGTAGTTCTGCACAAGAAAGACAGAAGCAGGAGGATGCCAAGAAGTTCGGGCGGGGCACTCTAGCCAGGGAGGCTTGTGGGCTGACTACAGCCCTGACCTCCCTCCCTGCTCCTCCACATGCTCTCCCCAAGGCTCATCCTCAGCTCGGCAACAGACCACCTGCTGTAGCCTCCCCGCCCTCCTTCCCCGTGGATTGCACCCCCATCCCCAACTCATTGCATTGTCCCATCCCCCAAGTCCAGCAGGCTTTCTCTGGGAACCCACCGGCTACTCTGACCAGGGAAGCAAGCAAGCTAAGTGCTTGCCCCCCTCATCCAGCCACGCCCTGCCCCCGCCCCTCCCCTCCCCCCCATCCCCAGGTGTATAGCAGCCTTCTATTAAGGCCTCTCCTCACGATCTGCCACCATTCCCAGGGACTAAGGGGTTCAGAGTGGAACACCCTGCTTTCCTCCCTCCTGTGGGCTCACCCTGCCTCAGCCCATCCCCGTTCCCAAGTGTCAGCTCCCAATACCCAGAAACACATTTCACTTGGAACCCCCAGTGCCTGCACCTGACAGGACCCCAGAAGAATTTCCTACCAGGCAACACGCAGCCACTACATTCTCCTGGGAACCAGAGAGGGCAGCAAAAACCAAGGGACAACACATGGACCCAACCAAGACCAGACCAGATGTCAGCACCTAAAATTACAATCTCCCCAGGTGCTTAGATGCCAGCGTAAAAACACAGTCAATAACAGCCAGGACAGTATGTCTCCCTCAGAGCCCCACAACCCTACCATAGCGGGCCCTGAGTGTTCCAACATCACACAACCATCACGTACAAGATAAAGACTTTAGCCAGGTGGTGGCACATGCCTGTAATCCCAGCACTCTGGGAGGCAGAGGCAGGTGGATTTCTGAGTTCAAGGCCAGCCTGGTCTACAGAGTGAGTTCCAGGACAGCCAGGGCAATACAGAGAAACCCTGTCTCGAAAAAAAAACAAATCCAAAAAACAAAAATAAAATAAAATAAAACGGCCTTTATGCATATGTGTTCTATACAAACACAAAGAGTGGAAGGAAATAAGTGAAACCATTCAAGACCTGAAAATGGAAATGGAATCAATAAGGAAAACCTAAGGGAAATCTGAAAAATGTAGGAACTCCAACAGGAACCACAGAGGTACCCCTCACAACAGAATGCAAGGGATGAAAAAGAGAGTCTCAGGCATTGAAGACAGGTTAGAAGAAATGACTACATCAGTCAAAGAAAATGTTAAGTCTAAAAAACTCCCAGCACAAAACATTTAGGGAACCTGGAGCACCATAAGACCAACTCTAAGAATAACGGGAACCAAGGAAAGAGTAATGTTTTTATCCTAAAGAAGGAGATGCCTTCTATCAAGGTACAGGAAGCACACAGAGCACCAAGGAGACTGGGCCAGAAAAGGAATCCCCTCACCACATAATACTCAAAACACTAAATGTACAGGAAAAACAGAGAATATTAAAAGCTGTAAGGGAAAAAGACCAAGTAACATACAAAGGCAGGCCTATTAGAAACTTGACTTCTCAGTGGAGATTATAAGAGCCTGAAGGGTCTGGACGGATGTGCTGCAGACTCTAAGAGACCACAGATGCTAGCCTAGACTGCGATACCCGGCAATCCTTTCAATCACTATAGTGGGAGAAAATAAGACATTCCTCGATAAAACCATATCTTAGAAATATCTATCTACAAATCCATCTCTACAGAAGATGCTAGAAGGAAAACTCCATCTTAAAGAGGTTAACCTTACTCAAGAAAACACAAGGAATAAATAATTCCAGACTAGCAAATCAAAAGGGGAGAAACACACACACACACACACTCACACACACATACACACACTAGCAACACACACACACACACACACTAGCAGGAATTAACCATCATTGGTCATTGATATCTCTCAACATCAATGGTCTCTATTCCCCAATAAAAGACACAGACTAACAGAATGGATGTGAAAGTGGAATCCATCTTTTTGATGCATCCAAGAAATACACTTCATTATCAAGGGTAGACATTACCTGAGGGTGGCCATTAAAGCAAATGGGCCTAAGAAACAAGCTGGTGTAGCCATTTTAATATAAAATAAAAATAAACTCAAAACTAATCAGAAGAAGCAGGGAAGGACACTGCATGCTCATCAAAGGAAAAGTCCACCAAGACTGTGATGGTTCGTATATGATTGGCCCAGGAAGTGACCCTATTAGGAGGTGTAGCCTTGTTGGAGTAGGTGTTTCACTGTGGGTGTGGGGTTAAGACCCTCACCCTAGTTGCCTGGAGGTCAGTCTTCCACCAGCAGCTTTCAGATGAAGATGCAGAACTCTCAGCTCCTCCTGCACCATATCTGCCAGGATGCTGCCATGTTTCTGCCTTGATGACAATGTACTGAACCTCTGAGCCTGTAAGCCAGACCCAATCAAATGTTGTCTTTTATAAAATTTGCTTTGGTCATGGTATCTGTTCACAGCAGTAAAACCCTAACTAAGACAAAGACATTGCAACTTTTAAGAGCTATGCACCAAACACAAGGGTATTCAGGTTCATAAAAGAAACACTACTATGGCTTAAATCACAAATTGATCCTCACACCTGATAGTGGGAGACTTCAATACCACACTTTCACCAACAGACAGGTCATCCAGACAAAAACTAAACAGAGAAATGCTGGAGCTAACTGAGGCTATAAACCAAAAAGACCTTACATATTTACAGAACATTTTACCCAAACACAAAAACATACTTCTTCTCAGAACCTGGGACCTTTCTCCAAAATTGACCATATGCTCAAACACAAAGCAAGTCTCAATAAATAGAAGAAAATCAAAGTAGCTCCCTGCCTCCTATCTGACCACAGTAGGTTTAAAGTGTGATATCACCAGCAGCAGAAACCACAGAAAGTTTATACACTCACGGAAATGGAACAATTTGCTACTAAATGGGAAAAAAATGTGTCAAGAAAGATATTAATGTGCTGGCCAGTTTTATGTCAACTTGACCCAAGCTACGGTTGTCTGAAAGGAGAGAACCTCAGTGGAGAAAATACCTCCACAAGATCTGGCTGTAGCGCATTTTCTTAGAGATTGGTGGGGTGAGGGCCCGGACCATTGTGGCTGGGGCCAGTCTATTTTCTTTTTCTATAAGAGCGCAGGTTGAGTAAGCCACAAGGACCAAGCTAGCAAGCAGCGTCTCTCCATCAGCTCTGCCTCTAGGTTCCTGCCCTGTCCAGTTTCTGTCCTGGCTTCCTTCTATGATGGACTATGGTGGAGAAGTATAAGTCAAATAAACCCTTTCTTCCCCAAATTGGTTTGGCCATGTGTTTCATCACAACAGTAATAATCCTAGCTAAGACAATTAAAGACTGTCTTGCAACGAATGAAAATGAATAGACGACATATCCAAAATTATAGCACATAAGAAAGGCAGCTCTTAGAAGCAAGTTCAAAGCACTAAGTGCCTACATTTAAACGAAACACAAAGCTGGAGAGATCTCATACTAGCAACTTAATGGCCCAACTGAACACTCTAGAACAAGAGGAAACCATACCCCAAGTGAGAAGAATGAGGTCCAGGGCTGCGATCAATGAAAACACACAAAAGGGACACAAATAATCAGCGAAACAAAGAGGTTTTTTTTTTTTGAGAAAAGCAATAAGATTGACAAACTGTTATACAAATGAACTAAAATGCAAAGAGAGAAAATACAAATTAGCAAAATCAGAAATGAAAAGGGGACACAACACCAGACACTGAGGGAATCCAGGGAGTCCTAAGGATGTATTTGAAAACCTGTACTCCGCCAATCTGGAAAGTCAAAAAGAAACGGATAACTTTCTAGATACATACCATTTATGAAAGTTAAATCAGGACCAGATAAACAATCTAAACAGACCTACAGCCCCTAGAAAAATAGAAGTAGTCATTAAAAAGGGGGGTGGGGGAAGACGGGGGCAGCCATTTGTAGTGCAGAATTCTTACAGACTTTCAAAGAAGAGTTAGTGCAACACTCATTAAATTATTTCACCAAATAGAAACAGAAGAAACATTGCCCCATTCATTTCACAAGACCACAGTTAACCTGCCACCCAAGTCACATAAAACCCCAAAGAAGAGAGAGAGAGAGAGAGAGAGAGAGAGAATTACAGACCAGTTTTCTGTATGAACACATATGTGAAAATTCTCAATAAAATGCTTGCAAAATAGATCCAAGAACACATGAAAAAGACCATCCACCATGATCAAGTTAGGCTCCACCCCAGAGATTCAGAGATGCTTTAATACACTAAAATCAATAAATGTAATCCATCATATAAACAGACTAAAGACAGAATCCACATGATCATCTTATTAGATGCAGAAAAGTCCTTTGACAAAATCCAATATCCCTTCATGGTACAAGACTTGGAGAGATCAGGGATACTAGGGATATACCCCAACATTTTTTAAAAAGGCAATTTATGGCAAGGAGATACAAAGATACAAATTAGAAAGGAAGAAGTATCAGTCAAAGTATCTTTATTTGTAGAAAATATGATAGCATGTATAGGTGACTCTAAAAATTCCACTGGGGAGCTCCTACCGCTGATAAACACTTTCAGTAAAGGGCTGGGTGCAAAATTAACTCACAAAAATCAGTAGCCTTTCCACATCCAAATGACAAAGGGGCTGAGATAGAAATCAGGGAAACAACCCTTTTTGAATATTCTCAGATAATATGCAATATTATTTGCATATTATTATTATTGGGTAACTCTACCCAAGCAAGCTAAAAGCTTGTATATAAAGACTTCACGTCATTAAAGAAAGACATTGAAGAAGATACCAGAAAATGGAAAGATCTTCCATGCTCATTAACAGTAGGATTAATATAGTAAAAATGGTCATCCTACCAGAAGCAATCTACAGATTCAGTGCAATCCGCATCAAAATTACAACACTAGTCTTCACAAATCTTGAAAGAACATCTTTCATCTTAATATGAAAACACAGAAAACTCAGGATAGCTAAAACAATCTGAATTACAAACAAAACAAAAAAAAAACTGCAGAAGGTACCACTCCCCCAATTTCAAGCTGCACTACAGAGCTGTAGTAATAGAAACTGCATGGGATTGGCACAAAAACAGTTGTGTTCATCAATGGGATTGAGTTGAAGACCCAGACATAAATCCACGCATCTATGGACACATCATTTTTGATAAAGAAGCCAGAAACACACACACACCGGGGGGAAAAGTCAGTGTCTTCAACAAATGGCGCTGGCATTTGGGTGGCTGCGTGTAGAAGAATCCAAATAGATCCATACTTCTCACCCTGCACAAAACTCAATTCCAGACGGGTTAAGCACACCAACATAAAACAAGACACGTTGGATCTGACAGGAGAGAGTGGGAATACCCTTGAACTCATCGGCACAGGAGACAGCTTCCTGAACAGAACACCAACAGCACAGGCACTAAGGTGGGCAACTAAATGGGATCCCATGAAACTGAGAAGCTTCTGTATGGTACAGGACATTGTCATCCCAACACAGCGGCATGCGTCCAAGGGAGGGCAAGATATAGTATTCAAGATATAGATAAAGAACTTTTAAAAACCTAGATATCAAAAACAATAAAAAAAATAAACTGATTTTAAAATGGGATATAGATCTGAACAAAATTCACAATGGAGGAAACTCAAATGGCTAGAAACAAAGAAATGTTCAACATCCTTAGCCATCAGGGAAATGCAAATCAAAAGTACATTGAGATGTCATCTTTGTTGTTTTTGTTTTGTTTTGTTTTTCTTTGTTTTGTTTTGTTGTTTATGAGACAGGGTTTCTCTGTGTAGCAAGCGTTGCCTGTCCTGGATTTGCTTTGTAGACCAGGCTGGCCTTGAACTCACAGAGAACTGCCTGCCTCTGCCTTCCTGAATGCTTAAATTCATCAGAATGGCTAAGATCAATCAAACAAGTGGCACCTCATGCTGGCACGGATGTGGAGTGAAGGGACGCCCCTCCACCTCGAGTGGGATGCAAACTTGTATAGCTGCATGGAAATCAGTGTGGCAGCTCCCCGGGAAGATGGGAATCCATCTGCCTCAAGATCCAGCTATACCACTCTTGGGCGTATGCCCAAAGGATGCTTCATCCTACCACAGACACACTTGCTCAGCCACGTTCAGTGCTGCTCTGTTCCTAACAGCTAGAATTGGAAACAACCTGGAGGTCCCTCGAGAGAAGAACGGAGAAAGGAAATGTGCTACATTTACACAGTGGAGTACTCCTCAGCTGTTAGAAAAACTTGACATCCTGAAACTTGCAAGTAGATGCGTGGAAATAGAAAAAAAGTCCTCCTAAATGAAGTATTCTCAGACCCAAAAGATGAATATGGTGTGTATTTGCTTACATGTGATTGTTAGCTGGTAAGTCAATGGTCACCAAGCTGCAATCCATAGAACCACAGGGGGTAGGAAAGGACGAGGTGATAGATCTCCCTAGGGAAATATAATAGACAATTATGGACAGACAGTGGGGTGGAGGCTGAGGGGGAGGACCAAGTGGAGAGGAGGAGAGAGGGGAGACAGGAGAGACAGTTGAAATTAAGGCCCTTTGATGGATAAGATGAAAACCTAATACAGTAGAAGCTTCCTAAAATGTGTACATATATGAACATGATCTAAATAATGGGGAGACAGAGTTCCAACTGTGATCCCTGGTCACCAGAGGAAGCTTCCCGTCCTGGGATTGGATTATTGTTGGGAACCAGAGAGCTTGGCTCAACAGCCCCAATTGAGCTGTTTGCACAGGTTTCTTGTGAGCAAAACATCCTGCGGCTTAGCTTGATTCCTGACTTCCCGCCCGGTGTGGTAGGGACTTCTCAGGTGCCTGACCTATGGCTATAATTGTGTTTTCCTGTTCCCTTCCCTGGCCTCTAGTATATATATTGCTGGTCCCTCAGTAAAGCTTTGGCATTCTCCTTACAGAACGACCTGTGTCTGTGTTTTCTGTTAATCCCCCAGGCCTACGCCCGGTGCAGGCACTGTCAGATTACATCTAATTGAATTGTTGGTCAAAGGGGGCCATGGAAATCCCCAAACAACCCAGGCTGTGACCCAGACTATTGGTTGCTCTCCACAAACTGACAGCACAACCCCACTGCTGAAGACAAAACCTACACAATTCACTGAACGTGGAGAAGCTGAGCCGACACCCACAAAAGAGCCTTCACTTTTTATGTTCTAGCGGCTTCGGTACAGGAAGGCACTCCGCATACTGCTGAAAAGACATACAAACCCCGAGCCAGCCACAAACCCTTGGATGGACAGTGACATTCTGAACGATGTGCTAGGCGGTGGTGGCACAGAGCTTGTGGGGTAACCAACTAAACAGCTGATTTCACTTGAGGCCCATTCCACAAGATGGATCCTGTACCTGGCATTGCCTGGGTGACCAAGAACTAGAGACTAGATAACCCAGGGACCTAAGGGAAAAATCAAATACTACTGGTCTTTTAAAAAAATGTAATAATAAAATGACTCCTGGCAATATTCTACTCTACTCATAGATGAGTGTCTGACTCAGCCACCAGAGAAGCCTCCTTCAGCAGCAGATGGAAACACATACAGAGACAGACATTTTGCAGAGAGTGAGAGACCTCGGAAAGCTCAGCCCTGACTGGGATGTCTCCACCATATCCCTGCCCTCAGAAGAGGATGTGGAAGAGTGTAAGAGCCAAAGCAGGGGCACCAGGCCTTCTAAATCAATGTGATCAAAGCTCCTACGAGGGCTGGAGAGATGGCTCGGCAGTTAAGAGCACTGACTGCTCTTTTAGAGGTCCTGAGTTCAATTCCTAGCAACCACATGGTGACTCACAACATCTGTAATGGATCCGGTGTACTCTTCTGGGGTGTGTCTAAAGACAGCTGCAGTGCACTTATATAAATAAAAAATAAATAAGTCTTTTTCAAAAAAAAAAAGCTATGAATTCCCAGGGGCAGACAGCATGCACAGGGTCTACAAGTCTCTACCAGGTCCTCTGTGAATATATTATGGCTTCCAGTTAAGTGTTTTTATGGGATTCTGGAATATGTGAACAAGGGAGTCTCTCATTCCTGTGCCTTCTCTCAAGTTCTTCTCCTTCTGTCCAGCTCCAATGTGATAGGGGTTTTTTTTTTTAAGTATTATATTTTATTTTGTTATATTTTATTATTGTCCCTTAGGGGGAAGAGCCTGGTTGTTGTTGTTGTTGTTTCTAATGAGAGACAAAAGGGAATGGATCTGGATGGTAGGGGAAGCGGGAGGAACTTGGAGGAGCAGGGGCAGGGGCAACCATAGCCAGGATATATTGTATGCAAAACCAATCTACTTTCCTTTTTAAAAAAAGATTTATTTAATATTATATGTAAGTACACTGTAGTTGTCTTCAGACACACCAGTAGAGGGCATCACATCTCATTACAGATGGTTGTGAACCACCATGTGATTGCTGGGACTTGAACTCAGGACCTTTAGGAACAGCAGTCAGAGCTCTTAACCACTGAGCCATCTCTCCAGTCCCAACAATCTACTTTAAAAAAGGGAGAAAAAATGATGAAGAGCTTTTGAGAAAATGCTCAACAGTGACTTCTGACCCCTTTCCTTCCCGTGGACATGTACATACATGTACAAACAAACATGTACACACACATGTACCACAGAGACATAGAGAAAAAGAAAAAATCCGATAGCAGATGAACAGTGATATTTCTGCCTTTGAAACTGGATGTTCTATTGGCAGCCACCTCCCCGAGCAGCCACTCAAAATGTTTATTTTCAGCTTCTATAAAAATTCAGCTAAGAAATTGATACAGAGACGTGGATACATAATGTAAATATTGTGGGTTGTTGGAACATGGAGATATGCATGTGGAAAGAATACTAGAATCTGGAGTTCACAGTCCTGAGTAACAGCTTCAGTTTCTTAATATAAATTATGTGAGTCTGCATTTTTAGTTGTAAACATCAAAATCCAATTTTGGCAGTAGTGAGGAAAAATATTTTATTAAAAATATAAAAGGAATTTGAGGATCACCAGGAAGTCTAGAGAATCAGGCTAGGTTGCTAGGCAACCGGAACATCACTGCTTGTTGACCATTGGGTACCACTCTGAGGGATGCAAGCTCACAGCTTTCACAGCACCCAATGATGCTCTAGTCAAGCTGCTGATCCTGCTTCGGAGATGTTATATAAGATGTAGGTCTCAATTCTGTACAGGGGATATTTATTTGTCAAAATTAGAGTTACATGGAAAGACAGAAAATATCTAGCATTTCAACTTCCATAACGAAATATCCATCCATGAAAACCTCTGTCAAATGCAGGAAGTTGAGACCCACAGGCAGCCAAAAAGGATGACAGATGTCGGGTTATCTGTGGCCAAATGACTCAGCCTGAGTCTAATCTCTCTATAAAGCACAAGTTTACATGGTTGTGGAGACTGTGTGTACCCTTGTTCATTTGCTATAAATACGAATTACATGCCAGGCTGCTAAGGCAAGCAAACCCACGTCAGTCAAATGAAGCAGAGAGGTCAACAGACAGAGAAGCATCACACAGAAGGTGGGATAGAGGCCTAGGCCAGACAGACGAGGGTAAGAAAAGAGGAGCAACCAACTGCTTACTTTTTTGTTTGTTTGTTTGTTTGTTTCCGAGACAGGGTTTCTCTGTATAGCCTTGGCTGTCCTGGAACTCACTCTGTAGACCAGGCTGTCCTGGAACTTAGAAATCTACCTGCCTCTGCCTCCCAGAGTGCTGGGATTACAGGTGTGCGGCACCATGCCCGGCTAACCAACCGCTTACAATCACTGTTCTTGTGCACAGACATGCATGTAGTCAAAGAACACATACACATAAAATAAAAATAAAACACCACTGTCTTGACGTTTAAATGCTTATACCAGAAATAAAATCCCTCACGTGGCATCTGGATCACAGATGAAGAAGACAGGCAGCATGCTGTGATAGACAGCCCCCACTGTTCTCTTTTGAACGTCCTAACCCTTTTACAGAAATGCCAACACAAACAATAACGTTCAACAGCACAAATCCAGGAACTCAGGCTTTTAGTTGTGTATTGAAATTCATATCCAGCCTGCTGGTTTCATACAATGGGTCACTTTTCAAAGGATTAGATATGTGATCGGTTTGCCAAACGTAAGCAACATCACCCAGTTTATTGTGGTAGGAGTTCATCCTGTTGTGTGCTTGACTTGACCTAAGCATGGCCTTTCCACTACATCTGCGAGCTTACCGTCCAGCTCTCAGTCTTTAAGGTGTTTTGTTTGGGTTTTAAACAAATGGATCGTTAAAGGCTGGGATGTAGGTCTGTGTGTGTGTGTGTGTGTGTGTGTGTGTGTGTGTGTGAGGGGTAGCACTTGCCCAGCATGTGCAAGACCCCGAATTTGCCCCAATCACTGCATAAAACAACCCCCCAAATTTGACTCTATTGCAAAACTGTCTCAGATCCATGTGCCCCATATCCACTTCCAGTAGTTGAGGCCAGCCTCCGCTTCTCTTGTCTTTTCACTACAGAGTAGCAGTGTCAACACCCGCATTCTCCACCCCTTCAGTGGCTTCCTTTATCACGGCTTATGAAATACTGATGACCTCTAATACCCTTTGATCTAAGACCTGTGGTCTCCAACCACAGGGTTGGAGAGACAGCTTCATAGTTAGGAGGTTTATTCCTCTTGCAAAGAATCCACTTGGTGGCTCACAACTGTCTGTACTCAAGTTCCAAGGGCTCCAACTCCCTCTTCTGGCTTCCAGGGTCCCCTGCATGCACAGGGCACACATAAATCAGGTGTATACGAATACACATACAAGTAAAAGCAAAAAAAAAAAAAAAAAAATCCTAAAAAACAAAGATATTTTTCTAAGGTGTAGTCTTGTCTCCCTCAGCGCATGAACTCACATAGGCTTCCTCTGGCCTCTTTCATGAGGTCATCACATTCCTCAAAACCTAGTTTTAAACCAAAGGGTTCTTTTCACGTACTTCACATAATTTTAAATACACGTGGACTTAAACAGCTTTTCCCGTTTATCCTCTCCACCACAGAATGGATTTCAGAGCAGGAGCCACCACCACTTTGTTCTCTTGGGCCCATAAACTAGTAGCTGGAGCAACAAGTACTACATACATTTGCATACATCATGCATTGTTGTGCACACAACCCACCCATGGCCCCAGAGTCCTTCCTGGCTTCTAGCGGGGATCAGTTTGTTCTCAGGGTGATCCCAGCTCCTATGTGTTCATCCGCATGGAGCCCAGGGTGCTGTCAGGCGCTCGTGGTCATGGTCAAGTCATCCACGTTGACCCCCTAGGAGGCTCCAGCAGCTCTCGCCCCGCCCACGATGCTATTCCCTCCCCTCCAGAGGCACGCTCGCCCTCCGCCGAGCCCCGCTCGCCCCGCCTTCCTTACAGTCTCACGGCCGCGCGCTCGCAGCCCAGCCCTCCACCCGCGTCACGTGACAGCCATCGGGGGCGGGGCTCGCGGCGAAGTCGGACCCTCTCTGCTTGAGCGCTGCAATCCTCCCGCAGCCCTGCGGCTTCCAGGGCGTCGCGGCCGCGGCCGAGCAGCGCCGCTGCCGGAGGTAAGAGGCGCGGGTTCCTCGGCGCGCCCCGGAGGCTTCTCGGAAGCCCGCGGATGCTCCAGGCTACCGGCCGCTCTGTCCCTCCGTGGGCCCAGCGTTTGGCTGGGCTGCGGGGAGTCGGCCTGGGGCAGTGCGTGAGGTGGGGGGCCTCGGCCACTGGAGCTTCGGGAGAGCTGTGCCTCGGTCCGCCCCCACCCGCGGTCGCCTCCAGCCCATGGGCTGTGCGAGTGTGTACGAGAATGAATTCGACTTTGCGGTGTGCTAGCCTTCACCTGGGATGCAGGAGAGAGTGTGCAGTCGCGCACTCAGTGGGTCTGGGTTTAACAAGTCACAGAGACTCGTTTTCCTAAATCTTTGAAGGAAGAGGGATGACCCCTGCCCGGCCTCTCTCCTGCACACTACACTGATGGAAAAGCCGTTTGGAGAGCCAGAACTCCGGAGTTGGTGTTAGTTCCACCACCCACTCTACCCAGGCAACCTTGAGCCACGTCGATGGTGCTTCTTCTGTTAATAGTAGAGATGAATTCTTTGGCCTGAGGTTGCTGTGAGGATTAAGCAGGAAACCTTGAGGACTCCTTAGAGAGCGCTCTCCGTATGAGCATTATTAAAATAGCAAGCTAGATAGGACTCCATGATAGACGTCTTTCTTGCAGTAAGCACACCGTCCACTGTATATGTGATTCTGAAAACAGTGTCGTTTTGACTGTAGAACGCTCTCCCTTTTCCCAGCGCCCCCGCCCCCTTCAGTTTCATATTGGCATGGTGAACCTGTTGTTCCTACGGAATGAGTCAGGCAGCAGGATGGGAACGCTAATTTACTTGAGCAGATGGGTATCAGATTCCCTCCGAGGGGAAAGAAAACTGCCAGGCATGTGCTACCAACAAAAAAAATAAAATAAAATAAAAAAGCACAGTAGAGTGATTGACTGTCAACTGGAAGATGCTGAGGAACCCATGCAATCCAGATGACTCCTGCACATAGAGAGGCTAGACCAAGAACCAGGCCAGAACTTAGATTTTGCTCAGACTTCAACACTGTTGGCCCTGGGTAGGAGAAAGAATGCTTGAGTTTGCCTACGTTCTAACTCAACTGGTCGTTTATTCTGGCTACAAGAACCAGGCAATGGTGTCTGCCCCATGGAACTGTTTGCATAGCTAGCTATGTCAGTTATATAAAAGTCTATTTTGTGTACACACAGGTATGTGTGTGTATGTGTGTGTCTGCATCCGTGTGTGTCTGTGCCCCTCCGCTGGTTCGCAGTATGTTTTATGATAACAATAAGCTCTCAGCTCCCAGAGAGCTTGCCTCGTAGCAGCTGGGCCCCTAGGGACCAGCACACACCAGAGGCCTGAATTGTTTCATGATCCCTGTCAGGTCTCCAGTCCTGGTGGAAACCTGGTGAGATTTAGAGACTGGAGAAAAATGGCACTTTGTCAAAGCTTTTAGGAGAGGATTTCCTCTGGTGTGGAAGGCCTGGATTTCTTTGTCTGTCTGGTCTCTGGCCTCTTATTGTTTTTAGATATCTAAAGAGAGCAGCCCTCACCACAGTGCCTGCATTTTGGTTTCCATGGTTATCAGGGGAATTACGTTTACAGGGTAGCGCTGGCAGCTATTGAGCTGTGTGGCCAACCAGCAGTCACTCGCCCCTCTAGTCCTGCGGTCTGGTTTCTTTCGGTTTTTTGTTTTGTTTTGTTTTGTTTTGTTTTCAGTTGCAGTGCAGACATATTCTCCCTTTTCTCGCTTCCTCCTTTCCCCCTGCTCTTCAACAAGTGACAGTGTGAAGAGAGATGGGAACAAGAACAGATGGAATAAAGGCAGACATGGGAGGATGTAGAATCCTTTCTTGGCCCATCCCATTGGTGGTGGTGATGGCGATGATGGTGGTAGTGATGATGATGATGGTGGTGGTGGTGATGTAGATGCAGAGCTGTGGGATAAGACTAAGGGTATTGTCAGGTGTGAGGCCAGTTCCGTGGACCTCAGGAACAGCACAGATGGTGAATCTGCCTGAGCTCTCTGAGGCAGACAGACAGTGTCCTGGGCAATAAAAATGCCTCACCTGCTTTTCAAAGGAGATGTGAGAGAAACGTGTTCCTTTCTGTGGGCCTTAGTCACAGAGGGGTACTAGCCGGCACAGTAGCATTTGTTCCTTGAGTTTCCTTTAATGGGTGGGTCTTTTCTTCTTGAGTCACCTGCTCTGGGCTTGGTGTGAACGAGCTACTGATTTTCCTGTCAGTGTGGGGATTTGTTTCCCTGCTCACCTGACATAGTGAGGTTGTTAACAGAAAGGGGCACTAGACAGACACCTGTTTAAGATCCATCTGTTTTGGTTGAGATGTTTAACCCATGTGTCTGATTTCTCAAGTTGGCCTCTGAGGCAGTCACACATTCCTTTTTTTTTTTTTCAAGTATTCTGCCAAGTAATCCAAGGCCTTCATTAGTAAGGATTCTAAACTCTCCCGGAGGCTTGTGTAATCCAAAGGGGTCCTTCTTGTCACTCTTGGAGGAGAGGGAGCAGTAGGTGCTGCACCCGGATTGTTATCTCTGACAGCCCTGTGATGTCACTGGAAGAGCTGCCTCACACAGTCCAAGGATGATGGCTGCTCAGGGCCCGTCAGGGACCAGACCCTGCCAGCCAGACCCCCTGCTTGGATTCTCTGGTTGCAGCTTTTTTTTTTTTTTTTAGCTCATGTGCACGTGCTTACCTTTGTGTTTCTAAAGCACCACTTGCTGGGCCTTGAATTGGGCTTGCTGCCTGGCCGGCTCCTTCTAGCCTTCTGGGGGCACCGCAGATCGCTGAGATTCTCCCTCCTTTTAAGCTCTATCACCCTTCCTTTCCTAGGCTTAACCCAAGCGGGCGAGTCCCTTTGGTAAACTAGTTCTGCTTTGTCATAGGGGTTTTACCTGAGCGGAGATTCTCAAGAAGGCAAATTTCAGCACAGTGCCATCCAGGTCTTCTGGGTGCCTCCTCAGCTTTGTTTTTCCAAGTGTAAAAAGGGTCTTTGGGGGACTCTTAGCCCAGCATACGTGTGTTCCCAGGTGACTGTTTCCACCTGCAGTCCTAAGAGGTCAGGCAGTTGCAAACACCCCCGGCTCACCCCTGCTTAGGCCGGGAGCGGGGCCTGCTTGCAATCTCAACACTCTGTGGGGCAGGGCGGGAGGATCAGGAGCTTAGGTCCTGATGTCATGAGTCCTTATTGAATGAAAACTGAAAAAGAGAATATGCTTTACTGAAAGTGAAATGTATTTGGTGTATACAGTGTTAGGAATTTGGAAAGTGCAGGGGCAGTGGTGGCACATGCCTGTAATCCCAGCACTCTGGGAGGCAGAGGCAGGTGGATTTCTGAGTTTGAGGCCAGCCTGGTCTACAGATTGAGTTCCAGGACAGCCAGGGCTACACAGAGAAACCCTGTCTGAAAAAACAAAACAACAAAACAAAACAAAAAAGGAATTTGGGAAGCAAGGCTTTAAATTAAAAACAAAGGATTGCATTCAGGCAAGAGAACACTGTCATCACAGTTCTTGAAAGGTTGAGGCAGGAGGATTTCGTGAGCCTAGACGTTTGAGTCAGTATTGCAAGATCTCAACCCACAAACAAACAAAAGCCTGGTTAGGAGGGTTTTTGTTTGCTTTGGTTTGTTTCATTTAATTTTTAATGATGATTTTTATGTTCTTAGAATTTTTCTAAGACAGTATGCTTATTTCATTATCTTTGTTTTGAACATTTTTTTTTAATTCTGAAAGATAATATATATAGATGTGGCACGAATGTATAGTTTAGCAAATAGTCATGAGGTAAACCCAGCAGCCTTAAGAAATGGAGCTTGTACAGAGCCTCCTTCGAAGCCTGAGCTCCCCTCAAGGAGGCTGCCATCTTAACCTGTGGATGGCCAACTCTTCGTCACATCCCTTGTGTGCGCGCATTCCTACATGCGTTAACTACATGCATGGGAGATCACGCTGTCCGTATCCTGTGTTTTGCTGCTTTTGCTCAGCGTATCTCTTGGCACGCATCCATGCGGTAACCTCATGTCCGTCGCCAGCAGAGTGCTCACTCTGCTGTGAATAGGTCACAGTAAGTTCAGTCAGCCATGGATGGGCGCCGGGTTGCCAAGAACATCCTCAGACATAGTCTCTCTCTTTTAAATTGCATTTACTCATTTGTTTGTTTAGTGCTGGGAGACATGCGTGAGGTGGTTCTCCTTCCGCCCGCGGTGTGCGTTCCCGGGGTGGAACCCAGATCTTCAGGCTTGCTTCCTGAGCCCTCTCTGGCCTTCCTCAGGCATATTCTGCGTAGCAGCAAGCTTCCTCGGTTACATTCATCCAAATAGAATTGCTGTGTTGTCGATGGTGGCTGGTTTTGTTGCTCCCTGTTCTTTGGTCGGCTTGCTTTTTGAGACAAGATCTAACTGTAGTTCAAGCTGTCCTGGAACGCAGTATGTAACCAAGACTGGCCTGGGACACACGGCAGTCCTCCTGCCTCAAGCTTCTATGTCCTGGAATCTACAGGTATGAGCTACTATGCCAGCTTCTAAAGTTCTTTCCTACTGGCAGTTTGTGAGTTATATTTGTTCCCAAGCTTGGGAGATGCTTGCTTGGGCCAGTTTGTCGTTTCTCTGTGTGTCGTCGAGGCTGTAACTTACTTTCCTCGGTTATTGCTCTTTGTTGTGGTTGCTGGGACATCTCTGTGAAATACTCAGGCCATCGTCCACATGCAGACTCGGCTGGCTAGGTCCACGTGGCCTCACTTAGTATGTGAGTTTCCAGGCACATCCATGTTCCTTCGTTGTGTGTAGGTGCTGTGGTGCCGTGCTTTCACGGTGGGTGGACATCTAGGATGTGCTCGTGTCCTGTGTGGTCATGAATGAGCAGACCTATCCTCACTGGGTGTGCCCGGGAGTGAGCTGGTTGGGGCATGGCTCTTCGAGGAACTGCCACACTGGTCCTAGTGGCCAAGCCACTTTGCTTTCCCAGCAGCGGTGAAGGAGGGCTTCTGTCGCCCACATCCTTGCCAGCATTTGCTCTCACTCGTGTTCTTACCATTAACATTTTTTTTTTGGTCTTTTGGATTTGGTTTTTTTTTTTTTTTTGAGACAGGGTTTCTCTGTGTAGCCTTGGCTATCCTGGGACTCACTCTGTAGCCCAGGCTGGCCTCAAACTCAGAAATTCACCTGCCTCTGCCTCCCAGAGTGCTGGGATTACAGGTGTGTGCCACCACCGCCCGGCTCTAAACCAAAGTTTTATCAACTGTATGTAGCCAGTCTTGGACAGATTTTTATAGAGTCTGTATAATCTTTCTTGTTGTTTTTTGGGGTTTTTTGTTTGTTTGTTTGTTTGTTTTTCGAGATAGGATTTCTCACTCTGTAGCTCACTCTATAGCCCAGGCTGGCCTCGAACTCAGAAATCCGCCTGCCTCTGCCTCCCAGAGTGCTGGGATTACAGGTGTGCGCCACCACCACCTAGCTACCATTAACCATTCTGACTGGGGTAAATGAGATGTCAAAGTAATTTTCTTTTCTTTCTTCCCCTCATCCCCCCAGACAGGGTTTCTCTGTATAGCCCTGGCTGTCCTGGAACTCACTCTGTAGACCGGGCTGGTGGCCTCAAACTCAGAAATCCTCCTGCCTCTGCCTCCCAAGTGCTGGGATTAAAGGCGTGCACCACCACTGCCCGGCATCAAAGTAGTTTTCATTTTCATTTGCACTTTCCTGTTGGCTAATGCAAATGTTGAGTATTTTAAAAGATATATCTTAGACATTTGTGTTTAAGGTTTTTTTTTTTTTAAACTGTGTGTGATGATTTTAAGAGGTTCCCCATAATCGCAAGCATTTGATACTTGAGGACCAATTGGTGGCGCTGTTTGGGAGGGTTAGGAGGTGTGGCTTTGTTGAAAGAAGTATGTCACTGGAGAAGGACTTCGAGAATTTAAAGGTTCATGCTCCCTGCTTTCTGCTTGTGTTTTAAGATGTGAGCTCTCAGCTTGCTGTTCCCTCCATCACTCTACCACAGTGAACTCTGACCCCATGGAACCAGAAGTCCAAACAAACTCTCTATAGTCAACTTGGTCATGGAGTTTATCATGGCAATAGAAATGTAACTAAGACACTGGGCTTCACTGTGGATCCCAAGCTGTCCAGAGACTTGCTGTGTAGACTAGGCTGGTCATGAACTAATAGATATCTACCTGTGTTTCGTCTTTTGAGAAGTCTTTATTTAGTTCCATTAGCCAGTTTTGTTTTGTTTTGTTTTAAATTGGGTAGTATGTTTTCTTGTTTAGTTTTTCTGAGCTCTTTGTGTATTCTAGCTAGATACCAATTCTCTGTCAGATGTATATGGCAGAGACTCCCCCTATATTCTGTAGGCTGCCTCTTCAGTTTCTTCCGCAGCACAGAAGCCTGTCAACTCCATGAGGCCCTTGTGTTGACTGCTGGCCACTGGGGCCCCATTTAGAAACTCTTTACTTCAGTATATCCTGAGGTATGCTCCCAACTCTCTGAATTCTCAGAGTTTCAGGTTAACACTGAGATTTTGGCCCATTTGGAATTTCGTGCAGGGTGACAGATCAGGAACAACTTTCTCCACAGGACTCAGAACATCTCAGAAGAGGGAGCAGAAAGATTATAAGAGTCAGAGTTCCGGGAGGACCAAGGTGAACGAGTGTCTTCTGGATATGATAGGGCTGGATGAACACACAACCGACAGCAGCTGTGTTACCTGCACAGGATCAAACCAGTCACCGTCTTAGCATGGAGTGGAGAGGGGCTCACAAGCCCACACTTAGCTGAGAAGCTCTTGACAGTGGATGGCCTCTGCAGGAAGGTGTGTCAGTTTACTTTAAGGAAAAAAGTATCCTCCAGTAGTCGCCCCGCTGCAGTGGGCTGTCCCACACCCATGCATGCATGGGCAACACAAACATCACACTATCATGCCTCTGCCTCCCAAGTGCTGGGGCTCAGGGTTATAAAAATAATTGCTTTGTGAAAAGACAACAAGGAGTTAGAGTGGAAGATGTATCTGGGAGGGATGAATGAGAGAGAGAGAGAGAGAGAGAGAGAGAGAGAGAGAGAGAGAGAGAGAGAGAGAGAGAGAAGAGAGAGAGAGCGCACTGTCCTGCCTGGCATGGGCTTTTGAAACCTCAAGCTTGACCTTCTTCCACAAGGCCACACCTCCTGATTATTTTTAAACAGTTTATCCACTAGGGACTAAGCAAATATGAGTCTGTGGAGGTGTTTCTCATTCAAAATACAATTCTATATGCATGTATTACATTCTCAAAGAATTGATAAAATATGAAAAGAATAAAAAAAAATCCCAGGCTAGCAAGATGGATCGGCAGGAAAAGATGCTTGCTACCAAACCTAACCATCTCCGTTCAATCCCTGGGATCCACATGGTGGAAGGAGAGAACTGACTCCCACAGACTGTCCTCTGACCTCCACGTAGATGCTATCACAGGTGTCTCCCTCCAAAATAAATTAACATTTATTGTTGTTTTTAGATATTTTCTTGATTTACATTTCAAATGTTTTCCTCTTTCCAGGTCTCCCTATCCCCCTCTCCCCCTGCCTCTATGAGGGAGCTCACCCCCCCCCTACTCCTGTCCTCTCACCCTGGCATTCCCCTACACTGGGGCATCAAACACCCTCAGGCCCAAGGGCCTCTCCTCGCCCTTATGTCTAACAAGGCCATCCTCTGCCACATATGTGGTCAGCGTCATGGGTCCCTCCATGTGTACTCTTTGGTTGGTGGTCCAGTCCCCGGGAGCTCTTGGGGGGGGGGTCTTGCCTGTTGACACTGTTGCTCCCTCCTTGGGGCTGCAAATTCCCTCAGCTCCTTCAGTCCCTTCTCCAATTGCTCCATCGGGGACTCTGAGCTCAGTCCAGTGGTTGGCTGTGAGGTTCCACCTCTGTATTTGTTAGGCTCTGGCAGAGCCTCTCAGGAGACAGCCATAGCAATCTTCCATCAGCAAGCACTTCTGGGCATCCACCATAATGTCTGGGTTTTATGGCTGTATATGGGATGGATCCCCAGGTGGGGCAGTCTCTGGATGGTCTCTGCTCCACACTTTGTCTCCATATTTCCTCCTGTGACTATTTTGTATTTTGTTCACCCATGTTGTTGTTGTTGTTGTTCTTCTTCTTCTTTTTCTTCTTCTTCCTCCTTCTCCTCCTCCTCCTCCTCCTCCTCCTTCTTCTTCTTCTTCTTCTTCTTTTTTTTTTTTTTTTTTGGTTTTTTGACACAGGGTTTCTCTGTGTAGCCCTGATTGTCCTGGATCTGTAGACTAGGCTGGCCTTGAACTCAAAAACCCACCCGCCTCTGCCTTCCAAGTGCTGGGATTAAAGGCATGTGCTACCACTGCCTGGCTTTGTTCCCCCTTCTAAAAAGCATTGAAGTATCCCCCATTTTGGGTTTCCTTCTTCTTAGGCTTCATGTGGTCTGTGAATTGAATCTTGGGTATTGCGAACTTTTGGGCTAATATCCACTTATCAGTGAGTACATACCATGTGTGTTCTTTTGTGACTGAGTCACCTCCCTCAGGATGATATTCTCAAGTTCCATTCTTTTGCCTGCGAATTTCATGAAGTCCTTGTTTTTAATAACTGAGTGTACATTCCATTGTGTAAATGTACCACATTTTCTGCTTCCATTCCTCTGTTGAGGGACATCTGGGTTCTTTCCATCTTCTGGCTATTATAAATAGGGCTGCTATGAACATATGGGGCATGTGTCCTTATTACATGTTGGAGCATCCTCTGGGTATGTGCCCAGGAGTGGTATCGCTGGGTCCTCAGGTAGTACTATGTCTAATTTTCTGAGGCCAGCCTGATTTCCAGAGTGGTTGTACCAGTTTACAATCCCACCAGCAATGGAGGAGTGTTCCTCTTTCTCCACATCCTCACCAGCATCTGCTGTCACCTGAGTTTTTGATCTTAGCCATTCTGACTAGTGTGAAGTGAATCTCAGGGTTGTTTTGATTCGCATTTCCCTGTTGACTGAACATTTCTTTAGGTATTTCTCAGCCATTTGAGTTTTCTCAGTTGAGAATTCTCTGTTTAGTTCTGTTCCCCATTTTTTAATAGGGTTATTTGGTTCTCTGGAGTCTAACTTCTTGAGTTCTTTGTATATATTGGATATTAGCCCTCTATCAGATGTGAGATTGGTAAAGATCTTTTTTTTCTCAATCTGTTGGTTGCCGTTTTGTCCTATTGACAGTGTCCTTTGCCTTACAGAAGCTTTGCAATTTTATGTGGTCCCTTTTGTCAATTCTTGATCTTAGAGCATAAGCCATTGGTGCTCTGTTCAGGAATTTTCCCCCACTTTCTTTTCTTTTTTCTTTCTTCTTCTTTTTTTTTTCTTTTCTTTTTTTGGTTTTTTGAGACAGGGTTTCTCTGTGTAGCCCTGGTCGTCCTGGAACTCACTCTGTAGACCAGGCTGACCTCGAACTCAGAAATCCGCCTGCCTCTGCCTCCCAAGTGCTGGGATTACAGGCGTGCTCCACCACTGCCCGGGGCCACATTCTTTTCTGTTAGATTCAATGTGTCTGGTTTATGTGGAGGTCCTTTATCCACTTGGACTTGAGCTTTGTACAGAGAGATAAGAATGGATCGATTTGCATTCTTCTACATGTTGACCACCAGTTGAACCAGCACCATTTGTTGAAAATGCTGTCTTTTATCCGCTGGATGGTTTTAGCTCCTTTGTCAAAGATCAAGTGATGGTAGAAGTGTGGGTTCATTTCTGGGTCTTCAGTTCTATTCCACTGATCAATGTGCCCATCACTGTACCAATACCATGCAGTTGTTTTTTGTTTTTTTTATCACGATTGCTCTGTAGTAGAGTTTGAGGTCAGGGGTGGTGATTCCCCCAGAAGTTCTTTTATTGTTAATAGTTTTCACTATCCTGGGTTATTTGTTATTACAAATGAATTTGAGACTTGCTCTTTCTAACTCTATAAGAATTGAGTTGAAATTTTGATGGGGATTGCATTGAATCTATAGATTGCTTTAGGCAAGATGGCCATTTTTACTGTATTAATACTGCCAATCCACGAGCATGGGAGATCTTTCCATCTTCTGAGATCTTCTTCGATTTCTTTCTTCAGAGACTCGAAGTTCTTATCATACAGATCTTTCACTGTTTGGTTAGAGTCACACCAAGATACTTTATATTGTTTGTGACTTTTGTGAAGGGTGTTGTTTCCCTAAATTTCTCAGCCTGTTTATCCTTTGAGTATAGGAAGGCTACTGATTTGTTTGAGTTAATTTTATATCTGGCCACTTTACTGAAGTTGTTTGTCAGCTGTAGGAATTCTCTGGTGGAGTTTTTGGGGTCACTTAAGTATACTATCATATCATCTGCAAATAGTGATATTTTGACTTCTGCCTTTCCAATTTGTATCCCGGACTAGCAAGATGGATCAGCAGGAAGAGATGCTTGCTACCAAACCTAACCATCTATGTTCAATCCCTAGGATCCACATGGTGGAAGGAGAGAACTGACTCCCACAGACTGTCCTCTGACAGGTGTCTCCTTCCAAAATAAATTAACTTTTTTTTTTTTTTTGGTTTTTTGGATTTTGTTTTTTTTTTTGAGACAGGGTTTCTCTGTATAGTCCTGGCTGTCTTGGAACTCACTCTGTAGACCAGGCTGGCCTCGAACTCAGAAATCCGCCTGCCTCTGCCTCCCAGAGTGCTGGGATTACAGGCGTGCGCCACCACCACCCGGCTATTTGTTGTCCTTTTTTTTTTTTTTAAAGATTTATTTATTTATTATATACAAGTACACCATAGCTGTCTTCAGATATCAGATCTCTTTATGGATGGATGTGAACCACCATGTGGGTGCTAGGATTTAAACTCATGACCTTTGGAAGAGCAGTCGGTGTTCTTACCCGCTGAGCCATCTCTCCAGCCCCGCAACATTTTTTAAGAAAAAAGAAAAACAATCTCTTTGACTCTCTGACTCCCTGTTTGGCTTGCTCTGAATCGGCCGCATTCCTTGGTGTCTCAGGTGATCTCTCATGAATTCCTTCTGCTCCCGACAAGGGGCCTGGATATCCCGTCTACTTTAGGTCAGACCTCTGTCCTGTATGGTATCTTGCTGTGACTAAGGCCCTGTGAATGACATCCCATGAGGTTAAATGGACTGGGAACACAGCTCTAAGGACAAGGAAAGTATAAGGCTTGATGTCACAGGCCAGTAACCTCAGCTGCTCGAGAAACTAAAGAGGAAGATCACAAGTTCAAGGCCCGCCTAGGCCACAGTGTGAGTTGAAGAGCAGCCTCGGCAATTTAGTAAGACCGTATCTCAGAAGAGAACTGGGGGTGTGATCTAGCACACACACACAGGCCCAGGATCATTGCCAGTGCCGAAAACTAGAAAATAAAAATAAAGATGAACAGACTCTGCTGGGTCTTAGGTGCGCAGAAGTAGAGAGTTTGAGGCCAGGTCAGGCAACATAGCCAGCTCCTTTGTAAAAGCAAGCAAAAGCAGAAGTAAGGGGCCTGGCTGTGTAGCTCAGTGGTCGCAAGCTTGTTTGGTGTGCACAGGACCCTGGGTTCAATCCCTAATGCTATGACAAAGATTATGTAGCCTGAAAGTGAGCGGGGAAGGAGCAAGTCTGTGTGTGGTGGGGCCTGGGCTGAGCTGGATCCAGACTTCCCACCGCACTCTGGAAGCACCGGCATCTGGCCCTCAAGAGCTTACCTTTCGCTCCTGTATTTGCACTTGAAATAGAAAAGCTCCCTAGAATTTGATATTTGGACCGTGGAGGCCACACACCTCATGAATTTCTGCTGCCAGTGCTGTTCTAACCATCCCGTTCTGAATAAAAATGTATTCTCTTTGCCAGATGGTCAGGAACCCGAAACCTGCTTACGTCCGTTATGATAAAGGCTCCTTGGGGCAGGAGGCATGGTTTACTGCTCTTCCTGAGGGCCTGAGTTCAGTGGCCCTGAGAGACTCCAGCTCCAGGAGATCTGACACCCTCTTTTGACCTCTTTGGGTAATTTCACTCAAGTGCACATACTTACAAAGAGACGCATAATTAAAATTCTAAGAGAAAGAGGGAGAGGAAGGAAGGAAGGAAGGAAGGAAGGCAGCCCTTGGCAGCCATTGCTCGTGAGCTGCTGTCATAGACCAGGGAGGTAAGTACTCCCCCCTCTCCCTCTACACTTCAGACATTTTTTTATTCCCAAGATGCTGAGAAAAGCGGCTCAAAATTTGAAGAGGAAGAGGAAGGGATTTGATTTAGGAAAACATCACAAGAGAGGAAGTCTCCCATTTGCTGTGCATTTCCTGTGTGCCAAGCTCAGCGTCAACCGTTTCCCAGACATCTTTCCCCCACCTAATGAGCCTCTAAGGTAGTATTACCTCCATTTTTATAGATGCAGAAGAGCAGCCAGAGACCAGACTGACTCTATTGAATGTTTAATGTCACCAGTAAAGCAGCAATTCCTTGGTGTGGAAATTGCCTCAAGCTGGGTGTGATTAAAGAGAAGTGGTTGGAGCGGTTTGTGCCTGTCTGGGAGGCAGAAGGTGACGAGAAGGACACTGTCTCGTTGATAATGCTTAGGTGGTTGGGGTTTACTCTCCAGGTAAGGTGCCCTGGATTTTGTAGATTTTTTTACTTGAAAGTCTTGAGCCAGGCGGTGGTGGCACATGCCTTTAATCCCAACACTTGGGAGGCAGAGGCAGGCAGATTTCTGAGTTCGAGGTCAGCCTGGTTTACAGAGTGAGTTTCAGGACAGCCAAGGCTATAATAACAGAAAACCTGTCTTGAAAAAAAAAAAACCAAAACAAAAAACAAAAAGAAAGAAAGAAAAAAAAGAAAATCGTAAGTCTTTAGGCCTCCCAGCGGAATGCTGTCAGTCCAAATTAGATGTTCTATGATAGTTCCTGATACCTGCAAGGCCAGCTTCATCTTTTTCATGGTCAGTGAGGCCCAGGGTCCTGTACCATCGCTGGCTGTGAACCCTAACACTGTAAGGAAGGACCGGAAGCAGGTGGTTGGTTGTACTACAGGGACTTTGGACTTAGTCCTGATTAGAAAGCCATCTTCAGATATATTACTGCCAGATACTGGGGATCAGATTTTGCAGTTCAGTTTGTGTTGTGAATTCTCACTGAGGTGACACAGTAAGCCTTCAAAATACCCTCCTGGTGGGTGTGGTCACCACGCCTTTAATCCCAACACCCAAGAGGCATAGGCAGTCCAGAGCTCTTGAGTTAGAGGCTCTCCTGGTCTATATGCTGACTTTTCCAGGCCAAGCAAGGCCATACAGTGAGAATCTGCCTCAAACAAACAAAACAAAAACAAAAACAAACAAAAAACCCCAAACATTCCCTTCCTTAGCCTTTCAGGTTTGCTTATTAAATGTGTGAGAATCAGGATTGAGGACCAGTTCAAAGGGTTCCCTGATGCGTGTCCCTTCCGAGCCGAGCCTCAGTGAGCAGGCCCTGGGCTGACAGAGGAGGACAAAGGGAGGGCCTATCTGAAGCCCTCAGAGCTCCTGACTTTGACCAAGCACACAGTGTCTGGATTATAGTGTCCAGTTTCGTCGCTGAGAGTACTGTCTCTCAGGCCCATGGGGACGGAGGCACAGAGAACTGATGGAGTGCCCAACTGAGACATTGAAGGGCTGTCTCCTTTCCAGAGTCTGCAGATGTGAGTGGGCACAGGCCTGCGAACAGGCTTTGTGGCTCGTATTTTACCCTCTATTCCTTCAGAACGGATTTGAACTAAAACCCACAGAAGCAGAGACGCCTCCTTTCATTTGAGACGCTAAATCATTAACGCGTTAGAGTTGTTCCACTGTACAGTGTGTTCTTGTTTAACTGGTGCTTTGTATGCTTCCCGGTGTGGGTGGGAAATCTTGTTTTCCCTCTACATGGATACTAAAAAAGGTTTGAGCTGCCCTAGATCCTTTCTTCCTATTGATTTTTTTTTAAACTAAACCTAATTTCCCACCACCTTGCAGCTAAGATGTCCTCCTGTGAGTAGGAAGCGATTGGTCTTTGTTGTTTGGGTTTGGTTAAGACGCCAGGGCTTGCTCTATGGCCAAGACCGGCCTCAGCCTCACTGTCCTCCTGTTTGCCACCACCCAGGCTCTGGGATTGCAGCTGTGTGTACCACCATGGCTGTTTTGTCATTATCTGAACATTGAACAAGAAAGCAGAGTCCAGCCGCCTGGGAAGGCGAGGCAGAGCTCAGGCTAGATGTAAGCCCAGCGTGTCCTTCTTGCAGGAGTCCGTTCACCATGACATGCACATCCTTATGTGCAGGGACTCAGGGCAGCTCCCAGATGAGCTAGTGGCTCTGGTCGGCATCCACGGGAACCAGCTGCTTCCCGGGCTGACCCTGGAACTGTCTCAGTCTGACTAAGAATTGTAGTGAGCTTAGCTGCAGCTTCCCCTCAGAACTCGTCCTGACACCTGCCTTACTCCTATGCACGGCTCGGCCATGAAGCCTGCCTGCCTTCCCCATTCTCTCCTTTCTAGCAGTGACTTGGGCAAGTCTCTTGTCATTCAAGTGCTCTCAGGCTGAGTTCCTTCGTGGATCTGTAAAATGAGGACAGGACTGCTTTTATTTAGTGTGTCGCAAGCTTAGAGTCCACCTGAGTTCCTTGGGGGTCTTGTTAAAGTGCCATGTCCGGGACTGGAGAAGATGGCTCAGCAGGAAAGAGTACTTGCTGTTCTTGGTTGGGCGTGCTGGCATATGCCTATAATCCCATCACCCAGGAGGTAGAGGCTAGCCTGGTCTACAGAATGAGTGCCAGTTTGGAAACAGAGAAACCCTGTCTCAAAAAACTAAAAATAAGTAATAATTGAAGTGCTCATTGCTCTTACAGAGCATCTGAGATTCGGTTCCCAGCACCACACAGCAGCTTGTAACCACCTAAAAGTTCAATTCCAGGGGATCTGACACCTTCTGGCCTCTGCTGAGACCTTCGTTCATGAGGCATACATTTACACAACCACACATATGCGCAGATAAAAACAAATCTTTAAAAAATGCCACATCTGATGGCACTGAAGACTTAGTGTTCTAACAAAGCAGGTATGTGGCTATCTCCAGTGGGAGGTTGAAGGACCACAGAAACCATGTGCCGCCTTCAAGAGATGTGAAGAGAAAGTGATGAAATAATTCATTGGAAAAAGTAACTTTTTGAAACAGGATGTTGCTTGCATGTAGCCTAGGTTGGCTTTGACCCACTGACCCCCTTCTCCTGATGGGATCTCAGGTGTGTCTGTCATTCCAGCTGGTTTTTATTCTCTGAACAAGGGTTTTTTTTCTTGAGGCACTGAGTGCTTTTCTCCATTGTATTTTGTTTTGGTTTTGTGATGGATGGCATTGTTTTGGTTAGAGGAGATATTGCTATTATTTTTGGTAGATGAATCTTTGTCTTCTGCTGTCTAGGAAAACAGGGCCCTTATCTGCTTCCCCACTGAACCGTGAGGCCTACCACATGGTCTTAGACATGACGAGTGTTGAACACATACTTGGGTTTTATTTGCTTGTTACACGGGGCTTTGTGCTGTAGTGGGGAGTCTGTGGGGATGGTTTGAAGTCTCAGCACTGTCAGTCTGGTAAGGACTTATTCATTCAGTGCTAAGCACCCACCATGGGACTGGGAGTTCTAGACAGACTGCACACAGCAGTGCAGTGTTCCTGGCCTTAAGGGGCTTGCATCCTACTCAGGAAAGATAAAGAGGAGGAGAAAGTCCCTCGACTGTCTGTTCTGGCAAGTGTCAGGCTGAGTGGGCATGCTGGGTCAGGCACTGAAATCCCCCAGATTCTGAGGTTGACAAAAAACACTGGGAAGACAGACAGACTGAAAACCAAACTGCAGAGCCTTCATCCTAGCCCTCTCCACGGGGAGAGAACTATATGCTTGAAGGAGTTCTGTGAACTCTCTCCTTTAGAGGTCTGTCCTATTGCATGTCCTGTGCCTGTCAGGCGGGCTGGCTGAGCACGTGGTCATGAGGCTTCCTCTGTCTTCACTCTGTCACTAGCTGCTCCTCCTCCTCCTCCTCCTCCCCCTCCTCCTCCTTCTTCTTTCTTCTTCTTTTTGGTTTTTTTGGATTTGGTTTTTTCAAGACAGGGTTTCTCTGTGTAGTGTCCTGGAACTCACTCTGTAGACCAGGCTGGCCTTGCACTCAGAAATCTGCCTGCCTCTGCCTCCGAGAGTGCTGGGATTACAGGCATGTGCCACCACCGCCTGGCTGTCACTAGCTTCTCATCTTGTGCCAGGTCTGTATTCAAGGGCACTTCCCTAGAGATTGTCCCTGACAGCCTGTCTAAAGCAGTCCTCAGCAGTTGTTCACACATGTG
This sequence comes from Apodemus sylvaticus, assembly GCF_947179515.1. Classification (NCBI taxonomy): domain Eukaryota; kingdom Metazoa; phylum Chordata; class Mammalia; order Rodentia; family Muridae; genus Apodemus; species Apodemus sylvaticus. Next base: position 58,415,464 of record NC_067474.1, on the reverse strand, counting down.
CGCCTGCACGTATGCACATGCTCACATGCAAGTCCTGCTTCGTTTATCTGGACTATTTGTGGTAACATTTGTTTTCTCTGACTCTGTCTCTCTCTGTCTCTGTCTCTCTCTGTCTCTCTCGTTCTCATTTTCTCTCTTATTTCTTTCTTTCCCTTTTCTTTTTTCTTTTTTCTTTTTTCTTTCTTTCTTTCTTTTTTTTTTTTTATTGCTTAATTTCCTGACTGTCTCTGAGGATAAGACCTCTGTCTTCCTCATTTCTATTCAGGACTTGGAACAGTGTCTGGCTCACACTAGGCAAGCAAATATTTGTTGACTAAACATCGCTTTTCTTGAGAAATTGTCAGAAATCTGCACACTGTGGCAGAGGAGACACTTGGTGAGAGGGCTTAGTCTTCCTTCAGAGGCTAGAGAGGTTTGAGGTCTTGCTTGCAGCAGCAGGGCTGGGAAGCAGCAGTTTATACTTGCTGAGAGCTAAGTCTCATGGGCTCACCTCCCAGGAGGTAGCCTCTGCTCCTCTTACTGAAGTTGGGGATACCGAGTGGCCCAGCGCTGTGTGGCTCTCTCCAGTGGGAGGAGGGTGGGATACCACAGAAACGCTGTGCTCACCTCTCAGGAACATATTAAAAATGGAGGTGTTGGGGCCTACCTCAGCACCTACTTTCCCACACATTGTTTTTCCAGTTCTTACAGACGTCACACTACAGGCACACAGGCCCAGGGGACAGTTTGTTACTTTTTAATTCCATGCTCAGAGGCCCCAGTGACAAAAAGGAAAGGCAGAACGTGTAGTCTTTTAAAAACTGTTACCTAGTTAGAGAAATCCCCTGGCTGCATGGATCCCAGTGGACTAATGGGAAGATCTTGTAAATAAACCGAATAGAACAGCAGGAACTGGCAGGGGAATGAAGGGGGCCTTTATCTGAGCTTAGGGGGGATTCTGAAGGGAGAAGGACTAACCTCAGCCTGTCTACACTCAGACCCCTGGAACTGGGGACACAGTGAATCTGGAGAAATGGTAGAAACTGGCTGCCTCCTGAGAGGCCAGAAGCTGGGACTGTTTGCTTCCTGAACCCCAAATCCGAAGCTGCAGAGAATCCTGTGTGAAGGGTGGTCTTTGTCTTCTTTCCACTGCTTTAGCGCAGGTGATAAAGAAAAGGAAAAAAGAAAAGGCAGCCAGCTGGCACTCGGGAAGCAGAGGCAGGTGGATCTCTAAGTTTAAGGCCAGCCTGGTCTACAGAGTGAGTTCCAGGTCAGCCAGGGCTACACAGAGAGCCCCCATCTCAAAAACAAAACAAAACAAACACAAACAAACAAGCAACAAAAAGTGGGCTGGAGAGATGGCTCAGCGGTTAAGAGCTCTGACTGCTCTTCCAGAGGTCCTGAGTTCAATTCCCAGCAACCACATGGTGGCTTGCAACCATCTGTAATGGGATCCAATGTCCTCTTCTGGTGTGTCTGAAGACAGCGACAGTGTATTCACATACATAAAATACATAAATAAATCTTTAAGAAAACAAATGACAACAGAAAAGGAAAATGTATTTAGCTTCGCCCAAGAGCATGAAAGCATGTGGATGTGCCTGTGGTCCTGGCGGCTTGAGGGGCTGAGACAGGAGGGCCAGGTGAGCCGAGAGCACAAGCTTGCCTTGTATAATTCAGCAAGACCCTATCTCAAACCCAAACAAGTAAGGCTAAGAGCACAGTGTCAGCATCTGCTTGGCGTCTAGGAAAGGCCTCTTGTTCCTTGGTAAAACCGCAGAGGCCATTTCGTGCTGAGATGGCCAGTGAACTACCACTAACAGCTACATCACGGGCATCCTGCACTAACAACCTCCCCTAATGGTAATTAGCTCCCAAAGGCACCTTCAGATGGCCCCGTCATATGACTTTGGAGATTAAGTTTCTAATAAGTAGATTATTGGGAGACACACTCAAATTATTACAGATGTTTTTGCCCAGAACTTCCCAGATAACCTCACTATCTAAGGGGGAAACATTTTTACCTAGTATTTGCAAAGTTGTAGCTTCTTGCTTTTCCTGTCCCACTTAGCATGCCTCTTCAGGATCTCCTTGAAACAGCTCTGGGCAGGCCACACCCCTTCTGAGAAACCTGCACCCGACGCCCAGCTGCGTGGACTGTCTGTCACTCAGGGTCTCTGCCAGCCCGGACTGTGTAAGAGTGTAGAACTTGAGTGGCTCGTGGGAGGAGGAAGTGAGACCAGCTGAGGGAGTAATTAAGAGCGAGTCACCTGCTCAGCTTTGAGACGAGCGCTGTCTCCCTGTGGAGCATCCATGGAATGGGCAATCTCAGGGTTTCCAGAGCTATCACCTCATGCCTTCAGAGCAGCGGTTCTCAGCCTTCCTAATGCTGCAACCCTTTAATACAGTTCCGCATGTTGCAGTGACCCCAACCATAAAATTATTTTGTTGCTACTTCATAACTGTAATTTTGCTACTGTTATGAATCATAATGTAAATATCTGTGTTTTCCAGTGGTCTTAGGGGACCCCTGAGAAAGGATTGTTCAACCCCAAAGGGGTCATGACCCACAGACTTCCTGTGCTCTGCTAGTTGGGAAGCACTGGGCTTCCCCAGAGCAACAGACCAGCCCCAAGTTCTTAGCATCTTCACTCAATGATCTGATCTTTTCTTTTCTTTTTTCTCTTCTCTTCTCTTCTCTTCTCTTCTCTTCTCTTCTCTTCTCTTCTCTTCTCTTCTTTTCTTTGTTTCTCTCTCTCTCTTTCTCTCTCTCTCTCTCTCTCTCTCTCTCTCTCTCTCTCTCTCTCTCTCTCTGTGTGTGTGTGTGTGTAGACCAGCTCACAGAGATCCTCCTGTCTCTGCCTCCTGAGTGCTGGGACTCCAGGATTTTTGTTGGTTTGTTTATTTGTTTGGGATTTGGTTTTTTCGAGACAGGGTTTCTCTGTGTAGCCCTGGCTGTCCTGGAACTCACTCTGTAGACCAGGCTGGCCTCGAACTCAAGAAATCTGCCTGCCTCTGCCTCCCAGAGTGCTGGGATTACAGGCGTGCGCCACTACCGCCCGGGTGGATTTTTACATTTTGACTCCTTGTTTATTTACATTATTACTGGAAGAATGTCTGTTCAGAAATTTCCAGATCAGTCTCATTATGCATGGAAAGAGGTTCTCAAAGCTGTGTTTATATGATAAATTTACATCCGCTTGAGGAAACAATTATTTACCTGAAAACTAGGGTGAAGACTTGATGGAGATTCACCTCTGCCTGTTCAATTATTTATAACTAGGGTAGCAAGCTTGTATTTTGTGCTCAGTTTTAGATGGGTTTGGCTGTAGTCTTTGAATTGTGGCCTAGGGCATCCTTTCTTAACAGGCTACTGTCATAAAGATGAGATAGCTACCTGGGACAGGTGACATGTGGGTCTGTAGTATGTAGTACGTATGTAGCATGTATGTATGTATGTATGTATGTAGTATGTACATGGTCCACACAGTGGCCTGCGTCAAACACCTTTATAGGAAGCTAGGTTGGAGCTGTACTTAGCATGACCAGTGGCTATAATTTGGGTAGTTGTAATTCGGATTACATCACTCCTAGGAATGGGCTATCAGCAATAGATCTTGGGGACCCTCGTGGACAGATGTGGAAGGCTATATAAATTAGAGCTAAGGTCACACTCTGGGGCACCTGTCAGTTGTCTTTTGTAGATGTAAAGGGCTCGATGGGTAATGTGTCGGGGGAAGTGCACTCCTACCCTGCAGCGCCCCCCTGAAAGAACAGTACGCATTGCACTCCGGAGGACCAGTGTGAGAAAGTGGGACACGGAGACCAGGAAAGCATGGGTGTGCAAGTAGGTCAGAGCCCTTAGGAATGATCACAAGATATGCCCCCAGCCGCCGTGCTTGCGCTTGGTCCTGATTCAGATGAACACAGGCTCTTAGAGATGTCTGCATAGTTCATATAAGATTTATGGGCATGTGGTAGCTCTGGTGGTTTTAAATTGAAGTCACAGGTAGTAAAGGAAAGGGAAGTGAGAAGCAGCTCTTGTTCATAAACAAACCTCTCAAAGGGAACAAAGCACTAGAGACATAAACGGGGCTGAGCTGGTGTGGCCGGGGAGAGGTTAGTGAGAGGGGGAGACTCCTTCAGAACTAGGAAGCAGGAATGTAGCCTGTGAGTGACAGGGCTGGGTAGAAGAAATGTAAATGTGTGATTCTGGCTACATGAGGGTGTGAGGCGAGAGGCTGCAAACAGAAGCCCTGCCTGGGCAGTTGAGTGAAACCTGTCTCAAAATGAAAATCAGGAAGGAGATTTGGATTAAAGCTCAGTAGTAGATCACTTGCCTGGATTGTGGGAAGCCCTGAGTTTGTATCCCCAGAATGGGGGCGGGGAGAGGAACTTTATAACAAAAATTGAATATGGTCAGTTTATGCCATAAGGAGGGTATTTATGTATTTGTGATAGGATTTTATATCCCAGGTGGGTCTTGAACTCCTGATACTCCCAAGTGATTTGATTAGAGATGGGTGACCACACCCAGTCCAGGAATTTGTTAGAGAGGCATGGAGCTCACTGGTAGCATTCTGAGGCCAAGGGCAAAGCCGGGTTTAGAGGCTGGCAGGGAAGCTGGCACGCCCTTGCTTCCATTGCTTCCCTGGTTCATTCTCTCAGCATGGCTCCTCTTCTGCCTCCTGTCTTCCTGTGCCTACTTCAGAGTTTATTGCTTGGGAAAGAAGCCAGCATCTAGAATATCGCGTACATCTGGAGAAGGTCTCAGTGGTCCATTTGAATCAGATGCAGCCTACTGAGGGCTGGGGGTCACGCTGCTATGTACTTCTCTTCAGCCACCCCTGCGTCTGTAATCGCGTGGTATAAATTGTTGGCAAGGGGCAAGAGTGTTCCCAGAGAAAGCAAGGAGGTAGCCAGTGGGGCGGGCAGCCCAGTAGATAGCTAGGATTACACCAGGGAGTAGCCAAGCCAGGGCCAAACCCCACAGTCTTTCTTAAGGAAACAATAGTAATTCACTGATATGGGAATAGTAAGGGAAAGACAAATATATACTTAGTTTTCATTCGTATCTCGGACATCTAGACTTCAGGACCATTGCAGCTGAAGATGCCTCTCTTTGTATGATCCAAACTCTCTTAGGTAGATCCCAGGGGCATTTCAGGGATCCAGATTCTGTATTCCCAGGATACATGCACCTGTCTTCACTTTTTTTTTCTTTTTTCCTTTGGCCTTGACTTCATAGTACGTCTCTACTCCCTTCTGCACAGTGGTTACATTTGTAGTGATGAATGAGATCCCCAGTTTGGTGGCACTACTTGGAGAGACTTAGGAGGTGTGGCCTTGTTGGAGAAAATGTGTCACTGAAAAAAAGAGTGTGGAAGACGGGAGTGCTCAGAACGGCTTCTGTCTGTGGAGGCCCAGCTCACGAGGTTTCTGAGGGAAACAATACTAGCATGGGCTAGTGACATGTCTTTCTGTGACATTTTGGTGAAGAGTGTATCTGTTGCTGCTAGGATGGCCAGTTAACGTTCACTTTTACAATGCTTAATGGCTTTTCTGGTCCAAAGTTCAAAGTCTTCCACATGCCTCAAAAAAGAACACATGGCCAGGTCTGTCACCGCTGTGGCATTAATTGCTTTTCTCTTGCTGCGGTAAGACACTGTAACAGGGCAGCTGATAAAAGGAAGGGTTTATCTGAGCTGTGGTCACAGAAAGATAGGAGTCCCTCACTATCATGGTGGGGAAGCAGTCAAGCAAGATGGCAGAAACAGCTGAGAGCTGACATCTTGGTGTGCAGGCAGGATGCAGAGGGAGTGAACTCAAAATGTCCTGAGGCTCTGAACTCTCAAGCCCAGCCCCAGTGACACATCTCCTCCAACAAGGCCTCACCTCTGAATCCTCACCCAAACAAAGCCACCATCTCAAGACCAAGCATTGAGACCTCTGAGCCTACAGCACCCATCCTCACTCAGAGGGCCACACCCTGCTCTCTGTCCCCCACGGGCTTGAAGCCGCATCAAAACGTAAAATGCATTCAGTCCAATTTCAAATCCCCGTCATCTTTCAGTCTCAACACTGTTTAAAAGTCCTAAGTGTCTTCTGAGACTTGAGGTAATCTCTTTATTGTAACCCCCTGTAAAAACAAATTAACCTACTTCCAACTTAACAGTGGCACTGAATATACATTACCATCCCTAAAGGGAGGAACTCCTGGACCAAGCAAGACAAACTCCAGAGCCTCTAGCTCCAGGTCTGGTGTCGAGGGCTCAGATGGCTCCATCCTTCCTGCATTGCTGCCTGCAACAATACCACAAGGTTTTCTCCAGAAGGTTGGGACTCTGGTTGCCAGGGGACCTGGGATCGTATCCTTAGAGTGGCTGACTGAAAAGAGCAGAGACTAATGTACTCACGGCAGGTGTCAGATGGAACTCCCCGAAGAGTCGGTACTAAGGACTTCTCTTGTCATTCTGACCAAATGCGTAACAGAAATAACCTTAGAGAATTACTTATGGGTTGAAAGTTCCTTTTAATTATAAGTGTTTGGGCAGATACCAAAACAGAGGGAGTACGTGCTAGAACAGGTTTTGTTGTAGTTTGTTTTGTTTTGGGGATGGAGTCTCACTTTGTAGCTCTGGATGCCCTGGAGCTCACTATGTAGACCAGAGAGGCTCAAACTCTTAGAGATATGTCTGTCTCTGTCTCTCAGGTGCTGAGTTTAAAGGCCTGCACCACGATGCCTGACTCATAGAAAATATTTTTAAAAAAAAAACAAAATTTATTTTTATGTGTAAGTGGGTGTCTTAGAGTTTTACTGCTGTGAACAGACACCATGACCAAGGCAACTCTTCTTATACGGACGACATTTAACTGGAGCTGGCTTACAGGGTCAGAGGTTCAGTCCATCATCATCAAGGAGGAGCATGGCAGCAGCCAGGCAGGCAGGGTGCAGGAGGAACTGAGCCTTCTACATCTTCTGAAGGTTGGTAGTGGAGACTCACTTCCAGGCAGCTAGGGTGAGGGCCTTAAAGGCCACACCGCAGCCTACTCCAACAAAGCCACACCTCCTAAGAGTGCCACTCCCTGAGCCGAGCCTATATAAACCGCCATAGTGTATATGTATATGTATTCATATGTGTTCATGTGTGCCTTGTGAATGCCGGTGCCTGTGCAAGCCAGAAGAAGGAGTTGAATCACTGTGGGGCTGGGATTACAGGTGGTTGTCAGCTACCTGATGTGGGTTTGTGCTTTTAACATCTGAGCCATCTCTCCATCCCAGAACTCCATTACCTCACAACATATGGAAGCAGAGAAGAGGGTGATACCAGATGAGACCAGAGCAGGATACAGCTCCGAGGACAGGCCACCAGGTCCTGCTTCCTGTAGTTAGGTCCCATCTTTCACCACTTCCTGATAATGCTATCATATTATGAATCTATCAAGGATTAACACACTGATTAGCCGGAGTCCTCCTGACCTTCTTATCTCTGGAACTGCAGCATAGACTCACCCAGAGTGTGTTTCACTGATCCCCTAGGTGTTTCTCAATCTAACCATGTTAAGAGTCAAAATTAACCCGAGCACAGAGTCCCCAATGGGAGCAGCTAGAGAAAGGACCCAAGGAGCTGAAGGGGTTTGCAGCCGCACAGGAGGAACAACAATATGAACCAACCAGTACCCCCAGAGCTCCCAGGGACTAAACCACCAACCAAAGACTACACATGGAGGGACCCATGGCTCCAGCTGCATATGCAGCAGAGGATGGCCTTTTCAGACATCCATGAGAGGGGAGGCTGTGGTTCTGTGAAGAAGACTAGATGCCCCAGTGTAGGAGAATGCCAGGACAGGGAAGCGGGAGTGGGAGGGTTGGTGAGGCAGGGAGAGGGGGAATGGGATAGGGGGTTTTCAGAGGGGAAAAGAGAAAGGGGATAACATTTGAAATGTAAATAAAGCAAATATCTAATAAAAATTTTTTAAAAGCCAATCAAAATTAACCGTCACAGATTTTGATTAAGGAAATGGAGTCCTCTGATTGGCTGTGCCTTGTTCACTTGTTCATCTCCAGGGTCAGGAGGCGTTATTTTTAAAAAGGGAACACTAAAATGAAGTGACTAGAGAAAATCTTCTTTTGTGTCTTTCTCCCAGGTGGTCATGGAAACGGGCGGCCTCCCTCTGGAGCTGTGGCGTATGATCTTAGCCTACCTGCATCTCCCCGACCTGGGCCGCTGCAGCCTGGTCTGCAGGGCTTGGTATGAGCTGATCCTCAGCCTGGACAGTACCCGTTGGCGGCAGCTGTGTCTGGGCTGCACAGAATGCCGCCACCCCAACTGGCCCAACCAGCCCGACGTGGAGCCTGAGTCCTGGAGGGAAGCCTTCAAGCAGCACTACCTTGCCTCCAAGACCTGGGCCAAGAATGCGCTGGACTTGGAATCTTCCATCTGCTTCTCTCTGTTTCGCAGAAAGAAGGAGCGACGCATCTTGAGCGTTGGGCCAGGCCATGAGTTTGACAGCTTGGGCAGTGCCTTAGCCTTAGCCAGCCTCTATGACCGAATTGTGCTTTTCCCAGGTGTGTACGAGGAGCAAGGGGAAATCATCCTGAAGGTGCCAGTGGAGATTGTGGGCCAAGGGAAGTTGGGTGAGGTGACCCTGCTTGCCAGCATTGACCAGCACTGCTCGACCACACGCGTGTGCAATCTTGTCTTCATGCCAGCCTGGTTCTCACCAATCATGTATAAGGTTGGTACACACCTGATGCCGTCCAGTCCTGACCCACGGCCTTGGCCTCAGTGCTTTCCCCTTAGGTTAGCCTTGAGAATTTAGTATTTATTCTTATGCACGTACTCCTGAGAGCGGAACTAACTGAGAGATGGGCACATAGGCCAGTACGGTTCAGAGTTATGCTTGGTGCCTTAATTCCTTCAAAGCTGCCTTAGAAAGGAGAGGTGAGCTAATGACCTCCTTGTGTGCCTCTTCTATTCCTAACAAGATCAACTAGAGCACCAGGTAGAGCAGTGGGGTGGCAGCCACACAGCATGGTGGCAGGACATTAGCTGAGCAGCATGTGGGGGGGAGGGGCAGGGGAGGCAGAAACACTCAGTATCTGAACCCTCATCCTGTGCAGGAGTCACTGCTTCTCCAGGATGCCTGGAGGGAAGTCAGGAAATACCAGTCCAGCACAGTACTCATTAGCACAGAGCAGTCACTTTCTGAACAGAGTGTGGGCAGAGGAGCTGGCGGCCCTGTAAAACAGCACAGAGTCTGTGCATTGGCTGGAGGGGGTCCTGTTATAGCCAGCAGCAAGTCCTTGTCTTTACTGTAATGGTCAATACCTCAGTGGCCATTTGTGATTCTCAGTATATACCAGGTGTCTGCTTTACAGCCACACCTCAGCTCCTCACCCCTGGAGCCCTCAGAGGAAGTTGCATCACCTGGTTTTATAGATGAGAGAAACTGAGGCCCGACAACAGCAGCATAAGCAAGGTTTCAGGCTTATGGGCAGAGCTTGGACCGAAAGCCTGTTAATCAGGATAAGCTCCGTCTAAGCAGACATCTGTGGTGATCAGTAGCCGTGGTTCCCTTGGGCAGATGAGGGGCGTTAAAAGACGCTAGTAAGTTTCCCAGATGGGTAATTAGTGAGGTTAGAGCTCAAATCCAGGCCCTCTGGTTTATAAAATTACATGATGCCAAAGTCTTTGGGAGCCTGGAAGCCTGTTTTTTAGTTCTAGAATATTTTATAAGGACTAATGGATGTCCCCGTGCTGGTCTACAGACCTGCAAGTTAAAGTTCGCTTCTAGAAACAAGGCTCCTGACCCTCCGTGCCTTGAGATACATTGATTCTTAGAGGGAGTGCTCACTGAGTGTCTGCTGCAGCTCCAGAATGGCCACAGGCTTCTTTGTAGTCAGACATCAGGTTTAGTGTCCCAACCACTGGCAGCATCTGGTCTTTTCTCTTTGAAGATGAGACCTGTCATTTGCATTGCAAATCCTCACACCAGTAGCTGCACAGACTCTCTCCTAATGCTTGCGACTGGGACCTAACTGATCCTAGGCTTGCCCGACCTTAACTGTGCCAGTCTTCTGGGCTCCAGCATGGCGCAGTTCTTTTGTGCACTGCAGGCCAGCAGGCTCAGGCAGAGAACATACCTGTAGGCACAGGAAAGCGTGCTGATGAAGGAAAAGTGCTTTTTTTTTTTTTTTGATTTGGTTTTTTCGAGACAGTGTTTCTCTGTGTAGCCCTGGCTGTCCTGGAACTCACTCTGTAGACAGGCTGGCCTCGAACTCAGAAATCTGCCTGCCTCTGCCTCCCAGAGTGCTGGGATTACAGGCGTGCGCCACCACCACCCGGTGGAAAAGTGCTTTTAAAAAGGTACCATCAGGAGAAACTTGTACATGGTAATATAACCCAGATACTAAGCAGGGACTCTCCTCCTCTCAGAGGCCTGGTGAGTCTACCTCAAATCTCAGGTAATGCACTTGGGATTGCACTGGCTCCTACGTTTGTGAAGTTCATAGCATCCCCTAGGTTAGAGTGGCCGCCCTCCGCCCTCCCGGTCTCCAAAGCTGTATCGGTTCCATCTTTCCAGCCTTCCCTCCTTCCTAATCCACCAAACAGGAAAGGGAGCAGAGAGTGGGGTTGGGGGAAGACAGCCATTCTCACTTAGCGTTTCATGAGCACTGGAGAACTTACTTAAGACTTGAAATACATAAATGGGTCCCGCTGTAGAGTGTGGGGATTTCTTCCTTATCTTTTGGAATTGGAAGGATGCAATGGTTGGCAGTTTTTCTTTGTGCCTCTTTGATGCGGACCTACTTCCCAGTTCCTTTGAGTGACATCTGACATCCTGGCCTTTTAAGGAAAGGGAAGAAGTCAAACCAAGGGCCCTTCTGTCTCTGCCTTCCTTGAAGAGCAACTTAGGTGATAGCCATCGAAACGAAGTGTAGGCTTCTGAACACATCTTCTCCTTCTTGTCCCCCAGACCACATCAGGTCACATCCAGTTTGACAACTGCAACTTTGAGAATGGGCACATCCAGGTCCATGGCCCGGGTACCTGCCAAGTGAAGTTCTGTACCTTCAAAAACACCCATGTCTTTTTGCACAACGTGCCCTTATGTATGTTGGAAAACTGTGAATTTGTGGGCAGCGAAAACAACTGCGTGACTGTGGAGGGTCACCCGTCGGCGGATAAGAACTGGGCCTACAAGTACCTGCTGGGCCTCATCAAGGCCTCTCCCATCTTCCTCCCCGCAGAGGACAATGAGTTTTTAATGTCCTTGAACTTGGAGAGCCGGGACCAGGCCTGGAGCCCCAGGACCTGTGACATTGTCATTGAGGGTAGCCAGAGCCCCACAGGCCCAGTCTGTAGTTCTCCAAAGCCAGGCTCCAAGGAGGCCGAGGTGGGCAGCGATGGGGAGAGAGTGGCGCAGACTCCGGACAGCAGTGACGGTGGCCTGAGCCCCAGCGGTGAGGATGAGGATGAGGAGCTGCTTACATACAGACTGTCCTACCAGGTGCAGGGCCCACGCCCTGTCCTGGGTGGCTCGTTTCTGGGCCCTCCACTGCCCGGAGCATCCATCCAGCTGCCCAGCTGTCTCGTGCTGAACTCACTGCATCAGGAGCTGCAGAAAGACAAGGAAGCCATGGCGCTAGCCAGCTCTGTGCAGGGCTGCCTTATCCGCAAGTGCCTCTTCCGGGATGGGAAGGGCGGCGTCTTTGTCTGCTCTTATGGCCGTGCCAAGATGGAAGGAAACGTCTTTCGGAACCTGACTTACGCGGTGCGGTGTATACACAATAGCAAGGTACTGTCACAAGGACCCACACTGTAGACTGAGGCCTCACTGGGTGATCGCTGCCAAGAGCATGAGCCTTGCTCTGGAGAGGGCACCTCTGGCTATGTGTGGGAAGGGTGGATGAGCTATTTGCATTTTAAATGATTTTCCAAGCTTATTAGATAAACTTGATTCCTGTCCATCATCTGACTTGCATAAGACAAATGTCTTCCTGTTTCCCAGAAAAAGAAATAGAGACCCAGAGCAGGGAAAGAGTCTTACTTGGGGTCATTGAGGCAGAGCCCAGGTCTTGTATCCTCACTCACGTATGTCGTCCTGCTTCTCTTACGTGTTATCGCAGGTGTTCGTAGAAGAAAGGCACCATCGCTGCCTTCACTTCAGACTGCAGTGGGATCGTGAGGGGGGGTTCTGCAGAAGCCGGTGTCTGCGCTAGCGTAGTAGGGTAAATAGAGGATGCGGGGCCAGTAGAGCATACATGACTGGAACAGGCTGTGTGAGACTGAGTCACCGGTGCAGCTGGAACACACCTAGAGGCTTTGGGACTGGGGAGATGGCTCAGAAGTTAAGAGCCCTGTTGCTCTTCCAGAGGACCCAGGTTTGGTTTTCAGTACCCACATGGTGACTCCAACCATCTGTAACTCCAGTTCCAGGGGATCCAAAGCCCTCTTCTGAACCCCATGGGCACCAGACAAGCACATACGTATATGCAGGTAAAAGACTCATATACATAGAGTAAGATAAATCTTTTAAAAAATTTTTTTTAAAGACAGAACTGTACATAGTAAGAAGGAGCTACCTTGCCCAGAGTCTAAAAAGGTGGGCATGAGAGAGAGAGAGAGAGAGAGAGAGAGAGAGAGAGAGAGAGCTCACTAGCTGCTGATGAAATTACTCCCTGTGCACTGTGGACCAAACAATCCCCATATCCATTACGGTTGGTGCCACCGAGGGTTCCGAAGGGTGAGCAAGCCTTGCAGAAGAAAGCGTAGCAATACCGTGGGCTTGGGTCTCAGATCCCCATCATTCCCTGTGATTACTTGCACTTCTGTAGCATGAGAGAGTGTCTGGTGTGGCTTCTCTCACTGAGGTCTGGGGGCCTGGTGCCTCGACCTTAGCAGAAGTGCCCAGTAAACTAAGAAGCATTGCAGAGTCCACTGTGGGTCTTAAAGGCATCTAGAAAGGTTAATTACAATTGCACTTCCTTGTATATAGCATGCTCATTGTTTGTTTGTTTGGTTGGTTTTGGTTTTTCCAGGGTTCGTGTACAGAGCCCTTTTGGTCTTGAAACTTGCTTTGTAGACCAGGCTGGCCTTGAACTCAACTGAGATCTGTCTGCCTCCTGAGTGCTGGGATTAAAAGCTGAAAGTATGTGCCACCACGCTCAGCCTCCAGGCCCATTTCTGAGGACAATTTTAGGTGGTGTTACCATGAAAACGCAAGACTACTATATTATAAGCAGAAAATAGAATTTTTTTACAGGAAGAAGGCCTAGCATGGTGGTGCATATCAAGAATCTCTGTACATGAGAGGCTGAGGCAGGAGGATCACCACAAAGCTCAAGGTAGCCTGGGTAGTGAGAGCTTGTCCCAAAAGGAAACAAACATGGAAGGCGGTGAGTTTACTTCTGTGGGTACCATGGTGAAAGGGTCCGGTCTGAGTCCTACAGGGGACTCTTCTCCCCACACAGTTATCAAGGACATGACTGTTGAGCAAAATTCTGCCTCTGCTGCCCATGGTTCCTTAAGGGATGGTGAGGGTGATGAACAAAAGTTCCATACAGAAAGCACTAGGTTGGTCATGGCGGTGGAGCCTGTCGGTCGAGCACTCTGGAGATTAAGGAATATCACAGATTCAAGCCCAGAGTAAGCTGGGAATCTGGACCCTATGTGGGGGCGGGGAAGAGAAGGGACAGGAAGGGGAAAGAAGGGGTACTTAATAGTACATCTGGCATACTGCAGGTGCTCAGTTAGCCTTTGTAAAGGTGATGACAGTCCACTTGAGAGCTTCTCTGATAGGTGTGCTAGGGATGTGGCACAGGAACCCATAAATGAGGGCACCTGACCCACCCACCCTCAAGGGGCCAGGGCAGTCTCCTAAAGTAATGTCCTTGGCTTAAACTGCAGGAGGAATAAGAGTTGGCAGGTGAAGACTCCCAGTACAAGAGTTGAGAGGACCTGGAGTCAGGACGTTGCACACACTGGGAGTTGTGAGGTCCTCAGCAGCTACAGTGGGAGGGAAAATGGCAGGAGCAGTGGGGAGGGCGTCAGGTGGAGCTGCGGAGGTTGGAATTCGGGACATGACTGAGAAGCACAGAGAGATCTCGTGGTCAGATCTGTCTCAGAAAGCTCACTGTGAGGCCCCAGGGATGGAGAGGAGAACACAGGGCAACCTGGAAAACAGGGCCAGGGTGGGAACAGTCAAGACCTTGAGGCTTAGAGCTCTAGCCTAAGTGCACGAGGCAGCGGAGGAAACATGGAGGCTCTGGTGTGATGAAAGACACGAGGTTAGTCCTGGGCATGCTGATTTGGAACACTGACACTCAGCAGAGCCGCCATCTTCAGTCTGGAACGTGGAGAGGTGTGTGCTGACACACTGGGTGCACATGGGGGCTGTCACAGTGCGGGCCGACAAGGACCAACAAGAACTTACGCAGCCCTAACGGTAGCCATATTGGACAGTTGCTCCAGGAGACGTCTGGCAGGAGTTATGTGGCTAGAAATTTGTGGTTAGCTTCTAGCAAAGAACATGGAAACTGATTGGGGTCTTGACCAAAAGGAAAAAAAAATCAACATCTTTGGCAGTCACCATTATGAGTGCCAAGAGTCATGAACACAAGCCAGGGTTAGGGTTGTATGTAGGTGGAGTGTGGCGTTTGCTGGGCAACTTCCTGAGTTGAGGGTCAAGGCCTTGGCCAGAGCCTCCTACTTCCCAGGTCCTAAGATAGCCCAGCAGGCAGAAGCAGCCTGGTTGCTTGGGGCTCCAGGAAGCCTGGTGTTTTGTGTAGGTTGGGGTTCCTAGCTGGAAGTGAGGTGCACTGGGTTTGGAATTGGTACCCCTTTGTGGTTTTTCGGGGGTCAGTCCTGTCAGGAATTGACCTCAGTTTCCCTCATCTTTGCCTTCTGCTACTTTACTGTCTGGATCTTCCCTTTGTGCCTTCTCCTGAGAGGTCCCTCTCTCAGCTTCCAGCCTCTCTCTACTGAACATGACTTATGGTATTTGTCACCCTGCGCAGGAGAGCCTGGCAGTGCCAGAGTTCTCCAGCATTGTGCTTCAGCCTTGGTCCGGGCAGGTATTATGTCCTTGGGTCTAGGGAGTGATCTGACAGTGATCTTTCTCACCCCTAGTGCTAGGGGCTTTCCTCACAATCTGGGCCCAAGCTGAGTTTCCTCCCACTGTCCCCAAGTCATAGGCAGAACCTGAGTCTTGGGCCATCTGTCACCAAAATATCCCAGAGGCATCCGTTAAAGTATTCAGGTTCTTGTGCTGCACAACAAAGAATGGGACCAGAGACACATGGTTGAAAATAAAATGTGTATACTCCAGAGGTGCTGGGCCATGACCACGTGACTCTCTAAGGCCATTTGCATAGCACTGTCTCGCCCATATTTGTGTAGGATAAAGCTTTTCTTGAGTATATTCTGTTGTATGAAGCCAAAGTGGGGAAGGGTGTCCAGTCTTTTTCTGTCAGCCAGCCGCCATACCCAGGGATAAAGCTTGTGTTTTCTCAGTCTCCTCTTCCCTAAGTGTACTGGGGTCTGTTGCCGTTACCCTACTACTTAAAGCGAGTTCTGTGGAAAGCTAGGCCAGGACGGGTGTGCTAGCTAGTTTTCTGTCGACTCGACACAAGCTAGAGTCCTCAGATGACTGGGAGCCTCAGATGAGAACATGCCTCCATAAGGTTGGGCTGAATGCAAGTCTGTAAGGCATTTTCTCAGTCAGTGACCAAGGAGGGAGGGCCCAGCCCACTGTGGGTGGTGCCATCCCTGGTTTAGGGCTCCTGGGTTCTGTAAGAAAGCAGGTTGATCAAGCCAAGGGGAGCAAGATCGTAACTTTCCATGGCCTCTGCATCAGCTCCTGTCTCCAGGCTCCTGCCCTGTTTGAGTTTCTGTCCTGGTTTTCTACCATGATGGACTATGGTGGGGAAGTGTCAGTCAGATAAACTCTGTCCTCCCAGCCTGCTTTCCTCGTGGTGTTTCATCCCAGCAGTAGTGACCCTAACTAAGACTGTGGGCGTGGCACCTTACTCAGAGTGTCCGCCCTACCTGCCCCAAGCCTGCCCTGTTCTGCTTTGCTTTGGTAGACAGTCTTACTCTGTACCCACAGCTGGCCTCCAGTTCACAGAGATCCTCCTGCCTCTGCCTCCCAGGGGCTGGGATCACGTAGGTGTTCGTTCCTCCACACTCAAATCTGCTAGAATTTTACTGTAATGAATAAATTATCTTAATATACAATTACTTAAAACAATATATGCGTGTGTTTATACTTATTACATATAAGAAACTAAAGCAGAAAGCACAGTCCTTTAATATGTGGGAGTTGCATTGTGCTACCTTGTTTAAAGAGGCTTCGTACCACCCAAATTCCTGACTCTTGTTGGAGTGTTAGTAGCCTTTGCATACCAGCGACTACACCAAGAAAGATTCACAGTTAATCAGAACAGGCTTTTAAAACAAACAAACAAACAAATTTGTGTGTGTGCACCCATGGACGTGTGTGTGCGCCCATGGGCGTGTGTGCCCATGGGCGTGTGTGTGCACCCATGGACGCGTGTGTGCACCCATGGACGCGTGTGTGCCCATGGGCGTGTGTGCACCCATGGGCGTGTGTGCCCATGGGTGCATGTTGGGTACATGTGCAGCTGAAGACGGAGCCCAGTCAGGTTCTTTCTTTCACGCAATAAGCTCTTCACTGACTAAGCCATTTCCATGTCAATTAACTGTTTTGTTTTGTTTTAAATATTTATTTTCTTAACTACTATTTGTTTTCTGCTTTTCTTTTGTCTGAGACAGGATCTCAGCACATAGCCCAGGCAGACCTCTGTTCTCCCACCTTCCTTCCCTGTCCCTCCAGTGCTGGGACTAGAGGCATGTGTCACCATACTCCAGATTTAACTAAGTTATATTTTTTAAATCAAGAATTGGCCTTGGGCCAGAAGTCGAGGCCCATCGCTGTGACTCGCAGCACCTGAGAGGCAGGAAAGACCATGAGTTCCCGATAAGGCTGGGGTGTCTCTCAGTGCTGGAGTACTTGCCTAACAGGTGCAAGTCCTGAGTTTGAGCCCCAGAACTGCAAGGTCTTGATTTTTGTGATGGAGGGAAGCTGGGGGAGGAGAGCCCTTTAGCACTTGGCACTAGCTGTGTAACCAGCATGTCTTGGGCAGGTGGATTTTGCTGAAGGGCCAGTGGAAGGGACAGATCTGGAATTGCATTGAAAGTTGCTATGGGACGTACTCAGTAGTATGCATGAAATGCCGGGTTCAATACCCAGCACTGTATAGTGCTTGGTGCAGCAGCTCTGAATGCCAGGACTAGGGAGGCAGACACAGCAGGGTCCCTGGAGCTCAAGGTCATTGCTGGCTACGGAGTGAGTTGTCTGAGGCCAGCCTGGGCTACCTTACATTTTTTAGAACACAAGTTCAAGAGCATAAAGTTTGAAGACCTCTTGGTCTGTAAGCATCTCTCCATCCCACCATCTAGGAAGTCTAGAAAAATGGCTTGAGCCCAAGGCCAGGCTTCTGAGCTTTAGTAAAGCCCTGGCATGAAGTAAAGTGCCCACAGGGCAGTGTTACGTGGGCAAGGGAGACTATGTCCTCTGAAGCACAGAGTGGGAAGACAGGTGCACAGAGAGGTGCCTCCTCACCAACTGTGAACTGCTGGGACTACACGGGAGGGAACGATTTGCATGCTCTTATTGTAGAGTTTATTATTACTATACATTGTCTGCATATGTGTGTGTATGTGTGTATATGTGGTGTGTGTAGTGTATATGTGTGTGTGTGTGGTATGTATATGTGTGTGTGGTATGTGTGTATATGTGTGCAGTGTGTGTGTGCTGTGTGTGTATGTGTATGGTGTGTATATATATGTATGTATGTGAGTGTGTGAGCGTATGCGTGTGTGGTGTGTGTGGTATGTGTGTATATGTGTGTATATGTGTGTGTGTGTGTCTGTGTATGTATATGCACCACAGCATGAGTATGGAAGTCAGAGGCCAGCCTTGGGATTTGGTTTTCTCCTTCCACTCTGTGGGCCCTGGGAATTGAACTGAAGTCGTCAGGCTCGTCTGCAAGCGTCTCTACCCTGAAACCATCCCCCCTGGTGGTTTTTGACCATCCTTTGACCAGAAAACAATCCCCCCTCTGTTGTGTTTAGATCATCATGCTCAGGAATGATATTTACCGCTGCCGGGCGTCTGGCATCTTTCTTCGATTGGAGGGCGGCGGCTTGATTGCTGGCAACAACATCTACCACAACGCGGAGGCTGGAGTGGACATTCGGAAGAAATCCAATCCACTCATCCTGGTACTTGTCTCTCCTTTTGCCGTTCAGTTTGGCTGTTCTGTTCCTTTTTAGAAACGTTGTCTGGAGATGTTGAAGTTCTTCAGGTTGGTTCTTGCCCATTTTTGTGTGTCCTCAAGACTCTCTCCCTAGGTGATTAGTGGACCAGTCATATCCTGAAGCTTTCACACCTACAGAAAAGTGGGGCCTGGACAGGGAACGTTCTCAGGGCCTCCTCAGAACTCGTATATACCTAGCTTTGAAATTGATTCTAGTGGTGTTGTCTTCCCTATATGACAGGTGAATCTAAAAACAGAAATCTCGTCAGTCCATTCCTTTGAGGAAAGGACAGGAACATATCACCTCAGGTGGTTTGTAGACAGGAGAGCATATGGAGTTTTTGTTTTGTTCTTATTGGAAGACAGTTTTTTTGCAATTCAAGCTGACCTCAAACTTACTACATATCTGAAACTGGTCTTGAAGTCTTTTTTTATTTTTTATTCAATATATTTTTTATTTACATTTCGAATGATTTCCCCTTTCCTGGCTCCCTACTTCCTGAAAGTCCCATAAGTCCTCTTCCCTCCTCTTATTCCCCCATCTACCCTTCCCACTTCCCTGTTCTGGTATTCCCCTGTACTGCTGCACTGAGTCTTTCCAGAACCAGGGGCCACTCTTCCATTCTTCTTGGACATCATTTAATATGTGGATTATGTCTTGGGTATTCCTGTCTTGAAGTCTTAATCCTCCTGTCTCTACCTCCCAAACCCTAGGGATTACAAACTTGACTTGCAGTCTGTGTTTTATCAGCATGAAAATGACATGTAGTAGTTGACTATGGGGCTGGGGAGATGGATCCGTTGATAACACACATGCTTGCCATGCAGGCATGAAGTCCTCTAAGTTCAGGCTCCCAGCGTGAAAAAATAGGCATGGTGGCCGGAAGAGATGGCTCAGCAGTTCAGAGCGCTTCCTGCTCTTCAGAAGACTAGAGCTTAGTTCCTAGTCGCTCATCAGGCAACTTACAACATCTGTAACTCTAGTTTCAGGGAATTGGATACACCTGCATGCACACACACACACACCCCCACACACCCCCCACACACATATACACATACACCACACACACACACCTACCACACACACACACTCACACACATACACCACACACACACACACCACACACACACACATACATACCACACACACACACACACACACATATACATACATACCACACACACATATGTACACACAGACCACATACACACACTCACACTTAAAAAGAAGAGGCATAATGGCATGTACCTGTAATCCTAGTGCAGGAGGCAGAGACAGGACGGCCCCTGGGGTTTACTGGACAGCAGGTCCAGCACAGTGGGTGGGTTCCAGGTTACATAAGAGGCCAGGCCTCAAGAGATAAGACACAGAGTGACTGAGGAAGACACTCAACGTCTGCCTCGGCCTTCGTGCACACATGCATGTTTATGCATGTACACACATGTATACTACATACACAAAACCCTTGCACATATGACTAGGATATGAGATACTGACTCCCTCTGCTTGGCTTTTCCTCAGATTTTCAGAAACTGGGGAATCGAGTTTAGAAAAGTGGTGGCCATTCTTAAGTGTAACGAGCGGTTATATGCCAGTGCAGCTCTCTGTCCAGTACACTAAGTCACCCTGGGAAGCAGGATGACTTTCCAAGTGAAGATGTGGGGCACAAAGGGGTGAAGGACTGTTGGCTACTAGCAGGGGCAGGGGTTGAAGTTCAGGCAGTGTGGCTCCGGCTCGATGTTCTTAGCTCGTTGTATTCAAACTGACCAAGAACATCTAGAGAGTTCTTAGCTCTGTTGACAAAGACACACCCAGCCAGTGACTCCTGCCTATCCCTCCCCCTGGCTGGGCCTCTGCTGTGCAGCTGGTGGGCAATACACTGCCTCGCTAGGAAGTTCCTGATGCTGTTGCCAGAGAGACGTGAGGCGTGCTGGCAGTGGGTCGGCCACTTCTGCAGGCAGAGCGGATAAAGGATGGGCCCCATTCAGTCCTGGCATAGTGAAAAGTGGCAGGGAAATGTGTCATGTTTGCCTGTGTCTCTTAAGCTTTTCAGCCTTTTCATGGGTGTCTCATGCACCTCATGAGCTAGCCAGTCCCCCCCCCCCACCATCTCATGAGCTAGCCGGTCCCCCCCCACCATCTCATGAGCTAGCCGGTCCCCCCCCCCATCTCATGAGCTAGCCGGTCCCCCCCCCATCTCATGAGCTAGCCGGTCCCCTCCCCCCCAACTACCACCAGAGATCTCAAAAGAGAGTAAGACTTAAGGGAGTTTGTAGCACCGTAACCTGCTGTACTGGTTACCTCAGTGTGCAAAGTCAAAACAAGTGCAGCAGGGCACACGGGTAGAGAAGGGCATAGTGTGGCAGGCCCTTCTGCATTTTGGTTCATGGTCATAAAGTAAGAAAAAAAATGGTGAGCACATTTGGACACGCTTAGTTCAAAGTCATGGACCACAAGTTCAGAAGGTCAAAATGGTGGACAGGAGCACCCGTGCGTGCTTTGCCTTTGTCATGGTTGCAGTTGGAGAGAAAGGGAAGGTGCATTAATTAATATAGGATTTCCCTGCCTTAATTAATGGCTGATAACAGGATAGGTTTTAAGTCTCTGTGACATCATTGTTTTGTTGGTTTCTTTGGTTGGTTTGGGTTTGAGCTTTGTCATTTGGGGGGTTTGTTTGTTTTCTTTTCTTTTCTTTTCTTTTCTTTTCTTTCTTTCTTTCTTTCTTTTTTTTTTTTTTTTTTTTTTGGACTTGTTATTTTCGAGACAGGGTTTCTTTGTATGGCCCTGGCTGTCCTGGAACTCACTCTGTAGACCAGGCTGGCCTCGAACTCAGAAATCTGCCTGCCTCTGCCTCCCAGAGTGCTGGGATTACAGGCGGGTTTGTTTGTTTTAAAGAGGGATTTGTTACATAGCTCAAGCTATCCTTGAATTTGGCATCCTTCTGCCTTAGTGCTGGGATTACTACCTCACCCAAGCTGGGTAGCTTGGCATTGCTTGGGAGAGTTTGTGATCTCAGCACTGGGGAGGCAGAACCAGGCAGGTCCCTGGGACTCGCTGGCCGGCTGGCCTCACCAGCTTACAGAGTTTTAGTCCAGTGAGAGACCCTGTCTCACAAAACCAGGGTGGGTGCTCCTGACGAGACACACCTGCGGTTGTTCTCTAGCCTCTGCACACACACACACACACACACATGCATGTACACACACAATGCACACACATGCCCATACATACACACACACACACAATTAGGATGAGAAATTTTTATCAAAGTTTTTGTGATCTCAAACTCTGAAGTCTCTAATCTTCATGGGAAACAGAAAAACTCGGTTTCAGATCGGCTCTGTCATAGACTTTCTGTACAGGCTCGTGCCTGTCCCCCATTTGTACAGAGGTGACAGAAGTGAGTCCCCTAAGCATCCTGCTCTGACAAACCTTCCTGGGTCTTTCCCCGCCCCACCCCCCAGCCCCAGTACCTGCAGCCTTTCACGCGCCTCCCTTGAAAGAGGAGCAGAAGCCAGCTGGTTCTTCCCGTTCTGTGGGGGCAGCTTCCACAGGCCTGTCATTGGCCCATAATACCTTGTACTGAATTGATGCCCTTCCCTGAGGGGTGGGTACATGGGGCCAGGTTGGTGTGGCCTGGTTAGATAATTTTATACTGGGAGGTGGGGGCTCTAGAGAGACTCAGATTCTTTCCATAGCTTCCTGCGTTGGAAAAAAGGCACGAAACCCCTCAATATCAAAGGCCCCATAGCCATGTCCCAAGGCTGCAGGGAGGACTCATTCATCTTTGCATCCTGCCTACTGTTTGCACGCACACACCTATGCAAGGAAGGCAGCTGTATAGCTTAGTCCCTCTGCTGTGCTAGGGAACGTCTGAGCGTCTGGTGGTGTTTTGTTGCGCTGTGTCCGTCTTGGTACAGCTGTGAAGCAGTGCTCAATCACTGCTCCCCGCGTCTGCTGTCTCCCATCTCTCCCTTTTACTTACAGTGTAACCAGATCCACCACGGTCTTCGATCTGGCATTGTTGTCCTTGGCAATGGGAAAGGCGTCATCAGGAACAACCAAATCTTCTCAAACAAGGAGGCTGGCATTTATATCCTGTACCATGGAAACCCAATTGTGAGGTAGGCACTGCCCTGCCCTGCCCTGCCCTGCCCAGACGCTCTGGCACTTCCACGGTCCCTTACCCCCTTCTCTGTGTCTTTCTTCCATTTGAAAGCCTTTGTTTGCTACAGCTGTGTTGCTCCCAGCAGAAGAAAGAGTCTTCGTCTGTAATCCACCCCAGGAGCACAGCTGGCCCAGGGCTCCTATCTTCTCTTCCAGTTAGCAGTGTGCGGGCATCCCGTTTGGCAGATACTAGCGCACTTCTAACACACACAACAAAGACAAGCAAGTGCCTGCTGCTCCTCGGGAGCTTACTCCAGTCTGGAATGAGTGGAGGCACTTGCTACCAAGCCTGACAAACTGAATTTGTTCCCAGGACTCACATGGTAGGAGGAGAGAACCAACCATTGCAGGTTGTCCTCTGACCTTTAAAGGTGTGTTGCACATGTGCCTAGACACACAATGAAAGACTATATAAAATAAGCGGCACAGGCCTCTCTGTGAGTGCACGCTGTGATCTTTATGCACTGTAGGTCTTCAGTGGGAAGGGAGGGGCAGTACTGGGCGGATCTGCAGCGGTGTGGGGCAGACCTTGATAGGTGCTAACCATGCTGTCAGGAGGAAACAGCCATTCCGACTGAGAGCATGTAGGAAGGCTTTTCACCGGAAGTACCATTAGGGTTGACTTTGAGGGCTGGGGGAGCTCGTGGAGGACAACTTGCCCAGCATGCATCAGGCCCTGGAAGGGTCAGTCTACCACACTAAAGAAGAGGGGAGGAAGAGGAACTAGCTGAGCCTTTCAGTATGGGTTGCATGTAGAACGCTCTTGGAGCTACAGCAGCCACTCATAGCAACAAGAACAGCAAGAAAAGAGGTGGCAGAGCAGCAAAGGACCAGGGGTCCCCGGAAGGAGACCCACAAGGGCTCAGCATCTCTCCTGCCCCAAATTAGTGCTTTAAATGTGAGGCTGCCTCAGGAAATCACTGCCCTGTGGGTATTGTAGTGTGGCTGGCTGTACCCACAGGTATGCCTGCCATTTCTGCCATGAAGCCAGCGTAAGAGTGGAAAGAAGTGGCTGATGGAGACAGGCCTGTGCCAGCCAAGCCAAGGAAGGTGGCCTCTAAGATCCGGGGCAGAAGCCTCAGTTATGTCTGAGCTTCAGGAGAGCAGCTGGCGTCAGTGTGCAGCAGATGCGCTCTGAGGAGCTGTGCCCTGCACGTTCCTTAGGAGTTTTCTAAGTGTTGTTGTGTAGTGCTTACCTACACTTGGGTTGTATCATTGTTCTCCATGTTTTATCTAGTCTATGACTTTTAGGTAGATAGCATCCCATTGCGAAGGATGCTTACATAAGTATAATCCTTCCTGAGAGGATTGCAGTGCTTTTATTCCTCCGTGTGCCTCTGGTTTAGGGGGTGGGGGCAGGGGAGTGACACAAGAAGAACCTGAGATCCCCGACTGAGGCACCACAGTCCCAAGAGTGTTAGAGCTCTGATGATTCTTAAAAAGCTTGATACAGCATCCTAGGAATTCTTCATGCTGCCAAGACTTGCCCCATGACACATGCGCCTTGGTGATATTTGTGTAAATGTGTGTTAACTGACACAGTACAGAAAAGCCATAGAGAGTTGGATAGTGCTGTGCTTATGTCCCAGAGTTGTGAGTCCCAGGGATTATGGGATTTCAGAAGGTGGCTGTTCCCTGTGAATTTGGGCCTCTGGGAGGCTTACTAAGGGAGGCAGTGGGAGCCAGCGTGATGGGCTTGTGGGTAAAAGCGCTTCCTTTGTAAGCCTGACAAGATGAGCTTGATTCCTGGAACCCATAGTGGAAGGACAGAACCAACTCCCAAAGGTCGTGCTCTGACCTCCACGTGCATGCAGTAGCACATGTGCACCTGTGCACATACGCATACATACACACACGCATACACACACACATACACACACACACACATACACACACCATTTTGAAATGTTTTAAAGGAAGACACCTGAACCATGACATAGGTGCCTTGGTCTCATGTCTTTCCCTGTCTCTTCTGTTTTAGCGGAAACCACATCTTCAAGGGGCGCGCAGCTGGCATAGCAGTGAATGAGAATGGCAAAGGCCTCATCACAGGTACGTGACAGGGATGCCACCCCCCCCTGGCATCAGGCTCTTATGCTACCCCTTTCCTTACCCTAGACCTGCTTCTGTGATTAGCAGGTGGACATTCAGGGTGCTGGGTCTATGGGTCGGTCATGCCTTTCATAGGAGGGCCCAGTACAGCATGGTGGGGGCACCATCTCTGGCCAGATCACATGTCCAACTGCACCAACTAAACAAGTGTCTGCATTTCTCCATACTTCTGCGTGGGCTTCTGCTGGCTCTGCTAATCTGTCTGCCCAAATTATGGATCTTTTATCTTTATACCACTTCCTGAGGGAAGCCTGCCCTAACTCCCCTTGAACAGAAATAATGCCCACAGTGCGCAGGACACCTCCTCTGTCGAACATTTTACAGAGTTTCTTAGTGCTTTCTTTTGTCTGGCTCCACTGGGTACCTCCTCAGGCAAGGTTCACATCCGCCTGGCACATCGTTGGAGCCTGGGATCTTGATCGCATATAACCTTCATTTCCCAAGTAGTCACAGCTCAGCCATAGATCACCCACTTAGCATGTCTGTGGCCCTAGGTTAGATCCTAGTGTTGAGAAGGAGGAGGAGGAGGAGAAACCAAAACACTTATTGAATATCAATTATGTGCAGCCCAGGTTTCAGAAACTGGACACTTAGCAGTAAAGGAAACAGACACCAACTCTGCTTTCAGAAACTGACAGTGTAGAAGAGAAAGCATGTAAATAAGTAAAAGCATATGCAGACAGAACCCCCCCCCCCAGCTGAGAGATACAGCCATTTGCATATGGTGAGCTCTTGAGATCCTTTGATCCTGAGTGACGTCTCCTCAGGGATGACACGCAATCCAGAACCTGAGAGGTGGACGGATCCATGAGTCAGCTCTGTGCAGGGAAGCCTGTGAGAACAGACGTTCATACCTGAGCAGGACTGCTTGGAGGTGGACTGTGCAGGCGAGGGGGGTGTATGAGATAGGGTTGCAGAGGCAGGACGGGCCCATCGCACAGGGCCTTGTAAGTACCCCAGGCCCTGGAACCAAGTCGGCCTCCCCACTCACTGGGCTGAGGCAGCAGTGCCCAGGACCACCCTTCTGATGTGAGACTCTTACCAGGTCCTAGGGGGTGGAGGTAGCTCCTAGGCATGGGGCAGGACAGTGAGGTCAGAGCGCAGGACTGAGGCTGAGGGCGAGCGTATGGGAGGGAGGAGTTCTTCCTCGTAGGTCTCAAGGTTGCTCGGTACAGAGGGCGAGGAGACACAGGAGTGTACCAAACAGACACAGACTTTGTCCTAGAGAAAATGGATGAGTCCTCCTAAAAAAACCAGTGGGTGGCCTTCAGGGCGCTGGCTGCTGGCAACATGGGTGCAGGTGCCCTGGTCTGGTGAGGGTTGGGGGTGCTTTCTCTTGGCTGTTCTAGTCATCACGGCCTGCACTGGAGGTGGCTTTTGGGTTCTGACCTTTCCACATCTCCCCACAGAAAACGTCATCCGTGAGAACCAATGGGGCGGTGTGGACATCCGCCGTGGTGGCATCCCGATCCTCAGGAGCAATCTCATCTGCTTCGGCTACTCAGACGGCGTGGTCGTGGGTGATGAAGGCAGAGGCCTGATAGAGGGAAATACCATCTACGGTGAGGAGCATGCTCCGGGGTAGTGCTCCGCGGCCCAGCCGCAGGGAGGCAGGAAGCCCAGGCCTCAGCTCTGACTCGTGGGCTCTGACTAGGAGCTCATCTCCTCTAGGCCTCAGAGACCTTGTTTGTAGACCAGACCCGGTCTCGGGCCTCCGCTTCACCTCCGACCCACTCTGAGCCCAGAGGTCAGCTAGCAGCAACCATGCTCAGGCTCCATGGAAGGTAGTAAGAGGCGGGGTGTTGTCTGCTGCAGGTAGCCCCACCTCATGGCCATCTTAACTACCCCGTCCCTCCTCTTTCCATACAAACAGTGGAAAAATTAATGGAAAAACACAATTACAGAAAATCCTCTTCCTGCCATGTGACTTTAAACAAAGCCTTCCCCCTTCTGGACCGTCTCTAATGATATCTGGGGCTCGTGTGTGTGTGTGTGTGTGTGTGTGTGTGTGTGTGTGTGTGTGACCCAGGCCTACCTCTGCCATTGTCACTATACCTTCAAGACTGCCTTGTGGACCCGGCCTTCATGCCAAGGACACCAAGGCAATCACTCAGGGTCACAACTAGGATGTGGTAGGGCTGGGGCTCACACTGCGCCTGCTCCCTCGCAGAGAGGCACTGGTGCCCCCTTTGCCCTGCCCGGCGGGGCTCCGCGGGCCTCAGAGCCCTTCACACCCTGAGGAAGATCTAGCTTATGAGGCCATTGGGTCATTGTCCGGTCTCTCGTGTGCAAAGGGGAAGCCCATAGCCAGAGCTGTGAGGTGACTTATCTAACGGGTTTTACATTTCGGGGTAACACTGGGTGCCGCTGCCCGTCTCCGCGGGTGTCAGTGACCGGCTCTTTCTCACGGACCCAGCTAACAAAGGATGTGGCGTGTGGATGATGTCCTCCAGCCTGCCCCACGTCACCAGCAACCATGTGAGCTACAACGGCCTGTATGGAGTGGCAGTGTTCAGCCAGAAGGATGGCGAGTTCCCCGGAGGCCACGGGGCGCAGGAGAGCTTCAGTGAGGACGGGGACGCCATCCTCTGGGAGGCAGAGCTGGAGAAGGAGGACGACCCACTGCGCCGACCTGTCACCGTAGCGCTGGTTGAGTCCAACAGTATTAACCACAACGGAGGTGAGTGCCCACCCTCCCTGGCACCCTCACGGCTCCCACCGCCCCAGCTGCCTGTGCCAGCCTGTCCTGCCTCTCCGGGTGCTTTGTCTACTCACTGAATAACTGAGTCCGAGTGCTTCCCGTCTCCTCCCACCTCTGCCCCACTGACTTCAGTGCTTCTTGGGCCTGAAATTCTCTTCCTCCCTATATCTCACATGCCAAGGAGGACTTTCTCAGTTACTACAAACACAGCCCCTCATCCTTTCCCCCTTGGATGTGTGCCCTGAGTGCATGGCGTTGTTAACGGTCTTAGTTGGCTTTCCTTTCTGAATAATTTTTAGATTTCTTTTATTTTATATGTATGAGTGTCTTACCTGCATGTGTATCTGTGTACCACATTCATGCCTCATGTCCATGGATATCAGAAGAGGGCATTGGCTCCCTCGGAACTGCAGTCCCAGATGGTTGTGAGCTGACGTGTGGTCATGCTAGCTCTAACCACTGAGCCATCTCTCCAACCCCATCCAGTGACATGCTTTATGGGCTCCGACTCTCAAGTTCTGTTGGAGTCAAAGGATAGATTCATGGGCCCTGGGATGCTCTCTCCTCCGGAGCGATGTGGAGCAGCGAGAGCAGTAACAGCGTCCCCAGAGGAGGGGAGGGGCAATGAGTTCTGCCAGCGCACTCCAGTGGAGGACTTCTTTAGGAGGCCCTGTGGCCTGGTAGCACAGGCTAAGGCATGAAAAGTGGCTCACCCATGCTAGGAAGACAACACAACACGGGCGCTTCCAAGAGGCTGGCTCCAACACCGTGGCCGCCTGCTCCCAGCGCTCTTTCAGACTGTTTACTGCAGTTCTCCTGCCACTGAATAGGATGAGGCCATGGGCGAGGCCGTGGGAGGGAGGCCTGGGGGTGGGGTGGGGTGGGGAGGGAGCTTGGGCCAGAGGACTAAGACTAAGCCTTACTGGCTGTGCCCCTGGCCACATTAGCAGGGACATGGTGCCTCTTCCCTACCACCCTGGAGTGCACACTAGTGGTGAGGGTATTGCTCTGACGGGCATTGTCTGGGTTGACCTGTGCCCTGCCCATTCCCGCCCTGTAGCATCGGGAATCTTCGTCCAGAGCAGCGAGGCACTTCAGGTCATCGCCAATGTGATCCACGCCAACGGGGACAGAGGCGTCACCATTGTTCAGAGCAGCCAGCTCACACGGGTGGCTAACAACAGCATCTCCTGCAATCGCCAGAGTGGGGTCAAGGTGGAATTTCAGTGCAAGGTGGAGCTCCGGGGCAATGGTATCTATGACAACAGAGGCCATGGCATCATTACCAAGGGTGATGGTACCGCCGTTGTGGAAAATGACATCATCGGCAACCGCGGCAGTGGACTGCAGCTGCTGCCCAGGTCTGACACTAAGGTAAGCGTATGAACTTATGATATTGGGGGGGGAGGCTGGCTTGCACACTCTGCTGAGAAGCAGCCGTCGACACGCAGAGCTATAAAGAGAATCCGAACGCTGCACGACACGGCTATGCTCCACAGAGGGGGAATCTACGCACTGGGCCCCAAAGGATGAACAAGAGTTCCTCGGCAGGAGGCCAAGAGTGAGAGAGCGTCTCATAGGTTCATGGTACTGGGTGCCTTCTTGGTCTCTAGCTTGGCTCTGGCTATTTCAGCTCTTTCACTGGCAGAATAAGCTTGCACTGGGCCATTATGCAGTAGATACTTGACAGGAGAGAGCGCCAGGGCCTTGGCACCCACCGCGGTCTGTAAGGGAGTTGATACGGCTTACTGTCACGGTTTTTGAGGAAGACTCCCTGAGTCCCACGTGCTATTTGAGGTGCTCTCTTTGGACCTTTGGGGCACGACCACCACCCCACTACCCTGCCCGGCTTCCTGAGTACATCTCAGTGCTTCTGTTTCCTTATCTGTCTGGAGCATGACCAGGAGCTCTGAGCGTCTCTTAGGTAAAGCAGTCAATGCTGCTAGGGCTTCACCAGCCCCAGGCAGACACAGCCACCACCCTGTGGGCTAGCCCAGAGGTTCTCAGCTCCACGCGTCACCATCAGCCATGTTCTCAGGGAGTCCTTAGGAAGAGGAGCAAGAAGGGCACCCTGGGCTCAGCTGGGCTGCAGAGAACCATGCTCTGCACAGCGTCCCTCTGTGGGAGACCTTTACATACTGGTCCTTCTTCCAGGAAGAGCTTGGCACTGCCGACCGCCTGCAGCCCACCCATCAGCTCTGGGACACTTGTGGGTCCCCCAGGGTGCCTTCTTGCTCTGTGATGACTCCTCCAACATACTCAGACTTGATGGTTTTATAACAGTGACTCGCTTGCCTCACCTGCACCAGCCTGTGGGTCTCTGAGATCTGACAAGCCTTGGCTGCCTCTCCTAGGTACTAAAGAACCGGATCCACTCCTTCCGGGCCTATGGCATTGCAGTGCGGGGCCGTGTCAAGGCCCTGGTCCAGGAGAACATCATCTTCCAGGGCAAGGCCAACAAGACCATCTTCCAGCAGATCACAAACAACCGAGAGTGCATCATGCAGAACAACAAGTTCCTTGTCTTCAAGAAGAAGTAAGTGGGCTACGGAGATGGCCCTGGGTAAAGAGCTTGCTGTGTGAGCATGAGGCCCTGAGTTTAGGTCCCAGCACTGACACAGGTGCTGGTTATACTGTCCTTTGAGTCTGGTCTTCCATTTAGCCAAGCGCAGTTGTAGTTGGCCTGGCGCATTGCTTGTGAGTGGCTCTCTCTTCTCGTTCTGTCTGTTAGTTAGCATATAAAGCAGTGTGTTTATTGCGGCGTTCTCATACATGTGTGATCAGTACAGTGCTCTTCCTTCCCACTGCCCACACTTATACTTCAGCACCGCTCTTGCTGGCCTCCCTCTTGTCTTCCAAAGTAGTTTCCTTTCTTTTTCTTCTTTCTTTTCTGATAATTTATTTAGTCATCTTAGTCCTCTAGATAAAGAACATGAAGGCACATGGTTGATGCCTTTAACCCCTGCACTTGGAGGCTAATTCAGGAGGATCACCCAGTTTGAGGTCAGACTGAGTTAGAATTGAAAAAAGAAAGGTGAAGCCACAGCTTGATACTGTGACTAATGCTGTCCAGTTCTCAAGGCCTGAAGTACATCCAAAGGTTGGCAAGGTTACTAATTCTCCTCTGCTACCATTTTGTGAATGACCTCTGAGAAACAGTAATTATTTTGACCATGTAAATGTGTGGGAGGATGTTGACCCTGAACATTTTAATGAAATTCCAAGTTCATCACTCATCAGTAAGTTTTATTGGAATATAGCCATGTTCATTTGCCGATACATTGTCAAAGTCTATCACACACAAGTGCAACACACTTGTAAAAACACACAATATAAACCTAACATATTTACTCCCTGGGCTCTTATAGGTACTTCATAGACTTAAATAGCAATGTTATAAACTTTCTAGAATGCTCTGAGCTATTCCAAGATGACTACTATCTGAAAAACTGCTTTTACTTTTTAATTAACAAGTATCTAGCCATAAATGGTACCCTGCTATCATCTAACACCTCTAAAAATAATAGCTGGAGGTGCTGCTCAGTGGCCCTGGGCAGGAGCCCATTGCTGCCCTACCCCCAGAGTGTGAGTGAACTTTACAAGCTCCCTCTAGCATCGCGGCAGAGCTCTCAGCAATTCTCTAAAACAGTTTTGCCGGTTCCTTTCCATCTGAGCTACACTATTTCAATTAGAACTGTGCGTGAGAGGGACTGTGCACATCTCTCAACAGAACGCGCTGACGTCGGGAACCTGACGGCCTTGGGGAGCAGTTTGCTCCTTGAGATCTGAAACGCACGCCCACACACTGCTGCGGACTAGTGCTTCCTCCGGGGGTGTGAGGAGACATGCACACTGCTGTGGACTAGTGCTTCCTCTGGGGGTGTGAGGAGCACTGGACTTGAAGCCATGCTGGGCTGGCCTGTGTGGGAGTCCCGCAGGACTCAGCCACCCACCCAGGCAGAGGCCACCGAGGAAAGGCCCCTGGTCCAGTTCACCTATATTCTCTCTTCTTTCCTACCCCACCCTACATGGTTTTCCTGTTGATATACAAAGTGCCCAACAAAAGCAACTCCAGGAAGGAGAGGTTTATTTTACCTCACAGTTTGAGCATGTGGCACACTGCAGCGGGAAGGGCATGGCGGGAGGTTGGCTCTGTGGCAGCAGGAACGGGAGACATCATGTCTGCAGTCAGGAAGTAAACCGGTAGATGCTGGTGCTGGCTTGCTTCCTCCGTTTGATCCACAGCCTCAGCCCTTAGATGCTGCTGCCCACAATCAAGCTGTCCCCCATACGCCTCAGACCTCTCAGGGAACACCCTCATCATACACTCAGATAGGTCTGTTTCAGAACTATGATGGCTGTCAAGTTTATCTTGAATTAGTTAAAACCCAAATGGCCAGGTATACCTGTGAGGGATCTTTCCTTAATGAAATCTTTTGAGGTGGGAAGATACACTATTAACCTGGGCCACCCCTTCTGCCGGCAGCTTACAGAAGGGCATGGAGGAGGAAGCATTTGCTCTCTGCCCGCTCTTCCTGGCAAGTCCATTCCTTTCCTGGCATGAGAGCCTGCCTACTCCTGTGGGATCTGGCATACACTGAAGACCAGCTGAGACATCCAGCCTCATGCACTGACCAGCTACTGAGCTTTAGAATTTCTGTTAGTGAACAGCCATTGCTGGACTAGCTGGACCACAGGCTTTAAGCCAGTCTAATTAATCTGATATATATATATATATATATATATATATATATATATATGCATGCCATGGGGGAAATGAATATATCTTCATCCTGTTAAGCTCTGCTCTTGCAGAGATCCTGAACACCGTCATTCTAATCTAGTCTCTCTTCTACTTTCATGATTCTGTCCCCCAGATGTACTTTTAATCTGAATTCCGATTCTGCACTTAATCACGCTCTTACACTCAATGATTCTCTCCAGCTCCATCCATTTTCTACGAGTGTCAGGGCTGACTCATCTGCTGAGGACGGCAAGGCTGGTTTTCTTTCCTGGCTGTTGCTCTGGGTGCGGCAGGGGACACGGGTGTGTGGATGTCCCTGCGGGGTGGCCGGGAGCGCTAGGGCAGATCTGGTGTTAGCTGTTTTATCTGATGTCACGTGATTGTTTGCGTGAGTGCTTGCCTGTACAGCGTGTGCGCGCCTGGTGCCTGCAGAGGTCACCAGGTTCCCTGGAAGTCAGTTACTCTTTTTTTTTGTGTTTGCTTGTTTTACCTGAATAGGGTTTTTCTGTGTAGCCCTGGCTATCCTGAAACTTGGTAGACCAGGCTAGGCAGAGCACTGGATTAAACGTGCGCCACGTGGGCTGCTTCAATCATTCCTTTCCCTTGCCGTGCCACCGTGTGCAGAAGCCGCAGCTTGCCCCGCTGCTCTTCACTGTGTTTTTAGGTCGATTCCGGTCGGGGTGGTGATAGATGAGGCTTCTGCACCATCCAGCTCACAAAGCTGGGGTGGCGGTGGCGGCGGTGGACATATCCAAATCCAGAAAGAAGCGGAAGCGGAAGGCCAAAGAGGAAATGGGACTGTTCCTTAGTCTCCTCGGCAGTCACTGATTTAGGAGATAAACCTACACCTAGATTTGAACTCTGAGACCCAGAGAACTATAACCAAAGGTGAGACACAGCCACTCACTGAGTTCTCTGTCTCCGGGTTCACTGGCTTTCCTTCTGCATCCACAGGTCTGATACCTGGCGCCTGGTGAACCCACCAGCACGGCCGCACCTTGAAAACTCACTCAGAGGCTCCTCTGCTGCCCACAGTGGGCACAAGGTGACAGCCATGGCGACCAGGATCACAGCCCGTGTGGAAGGTGGCTACCACAGCAACCGCAGCATCTTCTGTACCATCCTGTAAGCAAGCAGGCCTGCCTCGGGCCCAAGCCCCGGTGGGTGCTCCGAAGAGCTACAGGCTGACTCGTGAGGTGGAAGGTAGGCCTGGGAAGACTCCTAGACCCATCCCCATGTTACACACCTGAAAGTGAGCCTTGGACCTCCTGGGGACTAAGAACCAGGTTCCTCTAGAATCCTTTAGCTCCACAGCCCTTGGCAGGAAGGACCTTGGGAACATTTCCCCAGGAGAAAGGGAACAGCAACTGGAGTGTTTCCAGTCACTCCGGCACTGAGAGGTTATGAAGAGCTGTGGAAGCTCAGACAGTACGTGCAGTCTCTAGGTCAATTGGTCCAAGCTACAGAGAACCTCACTTTACACAGACCAAACTTAGACTCTTCCCAGAGAAGAGAACATTTACTTCTGAGGGAAGGAAGTAACTGGTGAGGTGGAGAGCGCAGCCCCTTTCCCGCACCTGGGCCCTCTGGTCCCTCTTGGGCCTGTACCAGCCTCCCAGCGGCCTCTGGGAGCCGCAGTGTTTTTATTAAAGACAGACTAGCACATGGCCCTGTGAGCAAGGAAGGGGCTTGGAACAAGGAGTTCTGCCAAGCTGCCCCGGGAATGACAGAGGGCATGCTATAAACTAGAGCGGCAGGGGGCTGCCTTCAGATGTGCAGGCGGGTGCTGGGCTGGGCCCCGTGGGGATGAACAAAGTTCCACTGTCCCCAAGGGGCAGAGCATTAGCTCAGCACGGGCCACAGGATTCTGACTGTGAACACGTACATTCCAGCTGCCCCGAGTCCAGCCTCTCTAGACGGAGGTGCCCCGCCCCCCAACCCGCCGTGTCCGTCCATGCCCCCATGGACGGTCAGCTGCCTTGACCAGCCCTACCATATCCCCCACTCTGTGCCTTGGCTTGAGTTTGGTGTTTCTCCCTGGCATGCCCTTCCCAGACAACTCCATCTGTGCAGATCTCACCCTTTACTGGAGGGTTAGCTCAGACACTGCCGTCTCCACGTGACTTTCCCCTTGCTCCAGGTGATCGTGTTGCCCACCACCCTCAGCCTTGCCCGCCCTCCTGCCCCCTCAGGACACTGAGCACTTTCTGCCTTGCTTTGGAACTCTGGGTCCATACCCTGTCCTGCCCATTTACCTGTGCACTCTGAAGGTAGAGCCACCCTGCTGTGTCCTTTTGTCCCAGTCCTGAGCCAGGAGTCAGTTAGTGGCTGAAGTGATGAGAGGGCCACTCCCAGAGGGCCTCACTAGACTTTACTGAGTGTGAGAAGCTTTGAGTCAGGTGGGCTTGGACCCCGCTGAGGAAGAGCAGGGCCAGCTCTGCCTGGGCGACCCCTTCCCCACGTGGCCTTTACCGCAGGGCCCTCACCAGCCTTTGGGGTCACGGGACCATATCCCGTGCTGTCTGTGGAGCCCTAGGTGCTGCTCTGTTGGGTGGGTGGGAGGGGGAGCTCTGACTTCTCCCTAAGCACTGTGGGAAAAAGAACACTGGCCATTCCCTGTGTAGCACTGTTCACTGCACTTGTCTGGTGGCCCCAATGTGAGTCGCTGTATAAAAATGCTGCCTTTGTTATTTTGTAAGAAATGACTTTTCTGTGAACCAAGTACTTACTTAATCAAAGTCTCAGTAACCAAAATAAAGCTTCTATATTTTAAAGGAGGTGCTTTTGGGGTCATAACTTGGTCCACGTGTCTGCTGGAGGTTCAGTGAGCAGTAGGCCTCCCCACAGGTCCCACCACTTCCGCCACAAGGCTGCAGAGCTCGACTCTCATCGGCCTGCTCCTACCATAGCTCAGAACTCAAAGCTGGAGGGCTCCACCTCATTCTAAAGCTGTCCTCTAGACCTGCCCGGGGCCCTCCTGAGACATCCATACTGTCTTCGCTGGGCTCACCTCGTGAGCAAGGGTCTTCAGAGACATGAACATAGTTTCCTAGACCTGAGTGACTCGCTCAGCATCTTAGTTTTTCTGCACCCACCCAGGCCTAGTCCTGTTTTACTATTTAGATATTTGACATTCATTTTGTGTGTGTGCACGTGGAGGTCAGAGGACAGCCTTTGGGGAAGTTGTCGCTCTCCTCCCATGTCGGTTCCAGAGACTGAACTCAAGTTGTCAGGCTTGGTGGCAAGGGCCTTTACAGAACACTAAGCCATCTCCAGGCCCTAGTATTAAATATTTTTGTCAGTATTCCTAGTCTTAAATATTTTTTTCCATAGAAAATAGGTTTAACCCTCAGCAGTCCACCCCTAAGCTAAAGTAAACTTGCCTTTTAAACTCCCGTCCTTCTGGGCAAGGGAGACAGTCAGGGACAGCCCCTCGTGCTAACTTATCTTGTGGGCTTCTTGTTGCCTTTTCAAGTGATCACGTGTAGCCAAAGCCAGCCTTGAACTGGTCTCTCCTTCCTCTCCCCGCCCGAATGCTGGGATTGCAGGCACGTGCTATCGCCCAGCTCAGACCGTATGGATCCTGTTGTCACGAGCTGTTTTCTGTATCTGTCATCCAGTGTGGCGCCGTTTCCTAGAGAACTGACTTCCTCTGCGTGGCAAGTGTGGTGTGCGTGTGGAGAGGCCAGAGTATCAGGTGTCTTCTAGTACCCTCTGCCGTTCTCCTTTGAGGAAGGTTTCTCCTGGAAGCAAGTTCTGGGCTGGCAGCCAGGAAGCCTGGATGGTTTCCCTGCCTCTGCTTCCCAGTGTTGGGAACATGGGCGCTGGTGCTTGTGGGACCTTTGACCTCTGAGCTCTCTCCAACCAGGGAAGAAAGGCCTTGTGGACCCCTGATAGGCTGCCTGTCAACTTCTGTTTTAACTGCCCTTGCAGAACCATGGCCACAGGTTCACTTGGCAACTGTTAAAGCCTCACGCCTCTATCTGCAGCTCCCCTTCCAGACGCCAGAAACTGTTACCAGCAGTGGGTCTGTGGAGCCCT
Organism: Apodemus sylvaticus; assembly: GCF_947179515.1. Lineage (NCBI taxonomy): Eukaryota > Metazoa > Chordata > Mammalia > Rodentia > Muridae > Apodemus > Apodemus sylvaticus. Next base: position 58,379,373 of record NC_067474.1, on the reverse strand, counting down.
GAACCCAGAACCACGAGAACCCGGCACCAGGCTGCCGGGTCATGCTTTCCACATGCACTCATCGCCCAGTCCCCACTCACTTGGCTAACATGCCTCTCCACATGCTCTAAACAAGGAAGAAAAGCTGTGGTTATCACTTCCTAACTTGGCTATGCCAAATCAGAGTAGGCTGTTAAATTAGATCGCGCTCCAACCCACTAGAGCGGCGGCAGCCACCCCCTCTCCTTACTGGGCCTTCCAGGTCCTCCTTTTTCTTGTTTTGAGACAGGGTTTCTGTGTGTAGCCTTGGCTGTTCTGGGACTCACTCCGTAGACCAGGTTGGCCTCGATCTCAGGGATCTCCCTGCTTCTGCCCCAAGTGCTGGGATAAAAGGCGTGTGCCACCACTGCTTGGGTTCCAGGTTTTTGGCACCAAGTTCAGCCTGATAAAATTTTTGACTTTAACTTCCCCAAGACCTTCCCAACTCTGCACATGACTCCCAAGGAGAAACACCTACCGCTTGTAACCACAGCAACTGAAAGGAGGAAGATGAAGTCAAACCCAGGCCATCACTTTAATTTTTGCATAAGAGACACACAGCTGGGATGCTGGCTTCTGGCATGATCACCATGCTACTGTAAGGCCTCAGGGGTGTGGGGGAGCATGGTGGAGTCCCAGAGAGGCCCAGAATTCACAGTCCTCCCTCAGTCTCCTGAGTACTTGGGTTAGAGGTATGTATCACAAGGTCCAGTCTACTTTCTTTTTCAAAAAGATATAAAAACGGAAGTGAACAGAAGTGGCTGTGGAAAACATCTAGGTAATTTTCTTCCTCTTTGACTGTCGGTCTGAGGTCTGGGCTGGAGGCAGGGGGACAGACAGAGTGCCCAGCCTGTGATTCTCTTCCCTGCCGTCTGCCAGGGACACCTTTCTTTTGGAGATCTTCAGCCTCATGGCTTTCGCTATCTCAATCATCCTAAGGGAGAAACAGGACAAATGGAGAGAGGCCTGTGTGCAGGGCAGAGAGCGCTGCTCCAGGCCATGAAGTGGGCTGCTCTGTGTCTGCCCTCACTTCACCCCAGGTCCACGGAGAATCCTGCCCTGGTCACAGCCATTCAAAGCTATTGAGAACAGAAAGCTGAAGGAGGCTCAGGCCTAAAGCCCAGGCACCTTTTTTGGGAGTGAAGCCTTGAGAAGGTCATTACTTTTCCAAACCTTTGATTCTTCAGTTATTTAGGAAACCAGTGAGAGACACTGAATAAATTCAATACCATGTCTTTCAAAGAGAAGACACTCAAAGTGTCATCAACCATGCATTCCTTCATTCATTGAGAACTGTCTTCTGGTCCCAAGATTTTCCCATGAGTCACCCCTGTCCCTTAACTCCCTTCAGCAGAGTGTCATGCTCGGGGCAGGAGTAGGGATCTGCCCAGGCTGCTGTAGGGAGCACCATGCTCTACTGAGCTCACCTTTTCTCACTCAGCTTCAAGTCCCTCTGCAACACTGTCAGGTCAATCTGGAAGTTACTTATGTGCAGTGCGAGAATGATTGCATACGCAGTAATCTTGGCCTTCATAGAACTCGAAATTAAGTTCCGTAAACTGCAGAATCAGTGGAGAAATGAAGTTAAATTCCATATGCAAAATAAGGACCCCAGAGCCCTTCTCTCTGTGGTTAGTGTTCCCAGTTTGGGGGTAGGGCAAGCCACACAGCCTGTTCCAAGGTGCCCAAGTCTCACAGTGAACCGTGAGCCAGGCCATGTTTTCCCTAAGAGACAGAAAGCCCTGCCCAGGTTTCCTCACGCAGTGTGGTAGCACTGCTTTCTTGAGGCTGTTACTGCCTGCTCAGGGGGCCTGCAGGAAAACTCCCACCCGAGACTCAGTGCTGCCCCTGCTGCAGGAGGAGGCACTGGATGCTCTTTCCCGCAGCTTTGCAGCCATTAGGGTGCACTTCACTGCAAGGGTCGCAGCCAAGGACAAAACGAACACTTGGGAGGGGGACAGTGTGTGTGATGTATGTGTGTCCTGGGACGCCTGCCAGCTGCAGAGACCTCTTTAGCACTGGATCTCATGTGAGCCCCACCCTTCATGGCCACCTCCCAACAGCTTCCTCCTCCATGCGAGCGGCCCCGCCCCTGCCCCTGCCTCTGACCTGCCGTTGTTGTAAGTCAGGCAGGTGAACTGCTTCAGCAGCTTGGTGTTGATGACGTGAGGGACTCCAGGGCCTAAGGCGTCTGCAACAGAGTTGCACTGGATCATTGTCCTGGAAGGTGCACGGCCACGCATCCATCAGGGGGAGGGCGGGGTGAGGGAGGGTCGGGTGGGGTGGGGAGTGCGGAAATGGCCAGAACCAAGATCCAGAGCAGCCACTCTGAGGTCAGACACACAGAGAGGTGTTTGTGAAGGGCGTGTGAGAAGACAACCACACACTAAGAGCACAGTAAATACTGGACAAGGCAGACTGCAGTCTGAACCAGTGAGATGATGCTGGTGGGAAGATGTGTGCCACCAAGTTCCAGGAGTCACACGGTAGAGGGGACAGATTCCCAGGCTGTGCTCTAACTGCGGAGACACAGGGCAGGCGCTCCCAACAGCTACCCACAAATAAATAAGAGCATGTATGGACAGGAAGACGAAACCTGGGAATTGAGCAGGTGGACACAAGGAAACAGTGGACAGGCACGCCTGTGTTGAAAACCCTAGGTGTCTCTACTCTAGGCAGGTCTCTAACTCTGGGTGTATGGGGGGCTATGACCACCACAGGTGCTCCTGGAAACCGGTGGAACTGGATTTTTTTTTTTTAAAGCTAGAGTTTCTCTTTGTGGGCTATCCTGGAACTCACTGGTAGACCAGGCTGGTCTCAAACTCAGGGATCTGATTGTCTCTGCTTCCCAAGTGATTGGATTAAAGGCCTGTGCTACCACGACATGGAGGAACTGGAATTTCTAACATTACAAACTGACTTTCTTGGTCTGAAATAAAGTGTTATAACACTACCACCAAAGAGAAAAGAAAAGAGAGAAAGAAAGAAGAAAAAGAAGGAAGGAAAGAAGGAAGGAAGGAAGGAAGGAAGGAAGGAAGGAAGGAAGGAAGGAAAGAAGGAAGGAAAGAAGGAAGGAAAGAAGGAAGGAAAGAAGGAAGGAAGGAAGGAAGGAAAGAAGGAAGGAAAGAAGGAAGGAAGGAAGGAAGGAAGGAAGGAAGGAAGGAAGGAAGGAAGGAAGGAAGGAAGGAAGGAAGGAAACTCCGAGTGCAATGGGGCACACCTTAAACCCCAGCACTCCAGAGGCAGAGGCAGATGGCTATGTGAGTTCCATTCCGGCCTGGTTGTACAGTGAGACTGTCCTACAAAGCAAAAGCAACCTGCCCAAGCTGGAGAAGCCAAGCTCTTTGCTGTCACTGCTGTCACTGCTGTCCATTCCAACCTGCTCCCTTAAATTACTCAGTTCCTTTGACCTGGACGTGGCGTTTTTTGCTAACAAAACGAAAGCTGTGAACGTTCTCTCTGGAAGCCCCATCCACCCTGCCCCCATTTCCAGAACAGAAGAAAGAAATTCAAAGAGAAGAGAGCTCTGTGCGGCTTGGGCAGGTGGCAGGTGGGAGCAGGAGGGTGGTCAGGCTGCGCGGAGGGCCTGGACAGACCTCCGTGGAGGTGATGTGAGAACTGCAGGTGACTCAGCAGCTGGAAACAGCTGGGATAGGAAAGTGCCTGTGGGCCTTACTTTTCCCCTTTATCACTTTCTGAGCTCGGAATCTGAGGAGGGCGTCTAGGAACCAGATGCTCCGGGCTTGCCGGGTCCGATGCTCCTCATCTGCCGGCAGAGACTTCAGCATTTCTATGATGAAGGAGCAGTGGCTAAAAACAAAGAGGGGACACGGCAGCACATGAGGGAAAACAGGCTGTCAGGAGCCACACCCCATCCCCAGCACACTGTCCACACAGTCCGAGCAAGATGGCTAGGGAGACCCGCCCTAGCAGGGTTTGATTGACAGACTTCTACCACACTGAATAAGGTAGAACGGCAATAGTGGATGACTCCTAAAATCAACCTCAGTCCTCCACATGCACCCCCACACAAACATGTCCACACTCACACACAAATACATATGCATATACACACTCAGACACACAAACGCACACATGCACGCGATCAAAAATTTTTTTAAAGAGTAGGGCTGGAAAGATGGCTCAGCAGAGCACGGCTGCTCTCGCAAAGGACCCTGGTTTATTTCCTAGCACTCACTTGGGCCGTTCACCACTACCAGTAACTACAGATTTAGAGGATCCAATGGCATCCTCTATCGGTCCCCATACCCATGCCACATGCACACATACACACATACAAAATCTTAGAAAAGAAAAGAAAGGAATAATTAGAAGAAAAAGGCTTGGTTGGAGAGTTGGCTCAACAGCTGACTGCTCTTCCAGAGGTCCTGAGTTCAATTCCCAGCAACCACATGGTGGCTCACAACCAACTGTAATGGGATCTGATGCCCTCTTCTGGGGTGTCTGAAGACAGCAACTGTGTACTCATATACATAAAATAAATAAATACATAAATTTAAAAAAGGGCTCAGAACTAAGAAATAATCTGACCATCATTTTAAAAAAGGAAAATTGTTTTAATGGCAAAAGAGAAGAGGGATAATCTCTCTGTTATTTACGGTAAATAGACAATATTTAGAATGTACGTATTTAATTTTAGTTGAGTTTGTCAGCATGCTGTCACACAGTAGCGCCAAGGCCCAGGCCAGCCTTTGGGCACCGACAGTGACAGTCAGCACCCACAGTGGGGTCCGGGGCTTTGGGGTCTGGGGCTAGGTTTGCTCCATCTCACCACCATCTTCCAGCTACGCGCTCTACACACATAATCACTCCTCTTCCTTGAATCCACACAGCTCCAGAAAGCCTAGCATCAAAGCTTGCGCCTTCATGCACAGGCCGAACAGACACCACCCATGCCACGTCAAGGGGCTACATTCTGCATGGCATCAGCACGGTCCTGCTTTATATCTGACTTTTCCCCATCATGACTCACTGAATCCCCATCTGCCCACGAGTACCTGTTCTCTTCAGTCATCTTCAGTATGTCTTCGGACGTGACCTTTCTGAAGGCTTCGGATGGGCTCTCAAGAGCGTCGTACTCCGCCGGGGACAGAACTGGTTACCAGTCAAGAACGTGACTGACCAAAATGGAGCTAAGTCATCCCACAGGGCCTCATTTCCCAGGTAGGAGAGCGAAGGCTCACGGAGAAGGGACTTATAAGGCAGGGCAGAGCATAGGGAGCCGAGTCGCAGACCACAGCTTAGAAGGTCACGTCCTACCCGAACCTCTCCCCTTTCTCTTCCTATCGGAGCCTCGGTCAACATTTTCTAAAAACCAGACACTGAGCAGGGAAGTTCTAGGTTCCAACCCTCCCTTCAGCACATCTGTTTGGGAGAATGACCCCCACGGGGCTAACTGTGTCCCTTTGTCCTATGGGCCCCTCAGTGCTGAGGAAACCTAACTGACAAACCTCTTGCTAACAGCTCTAGGACATGGGAAAAGGTTTGGATGTCACATTAACATCACAGGTCGATGACCACATTACACAGCCTGGCTCTGCCACTGTGTACAAACATCATAGCCCACACATTAGACACCTGCTCATGAGCAAGGATACTGTCTTCAAATCTATACACGTCTTCGGGCTTGGTTGCATCAGCGTAGCAGGGAGGAAGGTAGAGGGAGTCCTCGTGCAAGTCATCCTGCACGGCATCGCTGACCAGAGCTTTCAGTGAAGGAAAATTAATGTCAGTGGCTTCAGGCTCCCCAGCACTCCACTATGCAGTGGAGACCACACGTTCCGAAACTCAGATCGGAACGCCTGCCAAGATCTCATCTGCCCACCGGGCTGATGCAGAAGGTGAGTACTGTGTGTTTGCCCTCAGTTAGCTCAGAGCAGAGTCAAAGAGATGTGTGCGCCTGAGTCATTACTGCGCAACACCGGAGAACCCTGGCCAAGAGCAGGGCTTGCACACCGTCCTTCCCGGGCCTGTCTCCTCTCCTTGACTGAGGGCAGGATGGTGTCTCATGTCTCTCCTGCTTCCAGAGTCACGTCTGAGAAGGCCCCCAGCAAGCAACAGGAAGGCAGCCAGCCTCAGGGCCACCGTTTGCATCTGTGACCACTCTTGAGTGTTTGCAGGCGCATCCTCATCCCAAACCCCAGTTGCTTACCACTCACACCCCTTGTGTCAATGATATTCTCTGCGGCTTTAGCCACTGTGCGAGTCAGAGATTCGCTGCCAACTTTGTTCATTCTCCTGGAGTTCAGGGACCGCTTCTGCTTGGTGCTTCCAAAGGCTTCAATGCAAGAATCCAACTGTGTAAGAAACAAACCCAGTTACTAAAGGATCGGCCGGGCAGCATAGCTGTTCCCAGCTGTGTAAGCACAAGCAAGCTCTGGGCTGCTGGAGCCACGATTACGCCACCTGCCAATCAGGCTGAGTCCTTTCTCATGCTTGTCCATCTCAGCATACTATTCCACAGCAGCCCTGAGGTTTGCTGTACAGACGCCCATTTACGAATCAATAGTTTCCCATCAGTACAGAATGAAGATGTTACTAGAGTCAGGGTTGGTAAATCTGTGGCCCACGGCCTACCCACCTCCCATTCTGTGCCAGTAACAGACATTGTTAATAAGTCACTGGCTCTCCCCAAGCCATACTGTAGTGTGTTCTCTTACCAGTGGTCTACACGGCGCTGCAAAGTCAATCTACCACCCTGGGGTGAGACGGTGTCTCTAAGAATCCTCTAGAGTGAGAAACTCAAAGAACTGACTTTGTTTATTGGGAGTTTCCAGGCACAACCATTTTCTACATTGTGAACCCAAACCTTAAAAGTGTTCTACCTATCCGCCCAGAGAACAGGGTGCAAATGCTGACATGCTGACATCAGTTCCGTTCACTGGGCTAAGGCAGCAGCTGGTGTGCTCCCGGGAGACTGGAAGGCCTCTGCAGGTAGCAACCATGCAGAGATCCACAGACCAATCAAGCTGGAGCAGCCGGTGAGGGCCATATTCAAGGGGACTGTTACAAGGTGGGAAACCAGGACTGGAAGGAGCTTCCTTAACCGTCACTTACCTTTTCCCTGAACGTCTTGTTCTGATTCTCCACAGGGGGCTCTTGATCAATAGCATCTTCTACAGAAACACAGGACAGGAAGAGAGCATTATGAGGATTACAAATGTGTATTCTACTATCTTTTAAATGGGGTTTTATTATGCTGCCCATGATGGTCTGAAACTCAACTGATGCCCTGGTCTCAGACCCCACAAGCAGGGGCCCTACAGGCATCGGCCATGAGCTCAGCTCTGCGAGGCTTAAAAATCTTAAAAGTGCTAATTTAACACGAATCAAAGAAAAGCAGATTTCCTTATTCCAAGAGTCCCCTAATATGAATGTACAATGTGAATGCTGAATGTCCACCTCAGAACCTAAGTAGGGGAACTGGAGAACAGGTGCCCTCTGCTCCAGCCTCTTCATTCATAACCAAGGAGACGTGAGGCCTGCAGACACAGTGACTGGCCCTGTCACTTTTCTGGGCAGGCCAGAGGGGATCAGAAACCAAGCCGTGGCTCGTCCCATAAGTAGATTTGCTTTGCTGGTCAAAGACCTAAAGCCGGGCATGAACGTGAGAGAGGCAGATTTTCCCAGGACACTTTCCAACCTTCTACAAGGGACTCAAGTAGAGGGCGGTATCACCCAGCAGGACTGCAATGTAATGGCCTTGCCGGAGCCAGCGCGGCGGCAGCAGGTCACCTGCCTCAGTCAAGTTCCCACGGTGGTTTAGGAAAAAAAAAAAGGAATAACAGTAAGTCTGAAAGGTGTTCAGAACAGTGGCAAGCATATAACGAACCAAAATTAAAGTTGTGCATGTGCTAGCCAGTACAAGCTAGTGTTTATAAGCTATTTACACACAACACAAATGTATCTCATCAAAAGACTAAACAACTTCAGAGCCTGAAGGCTGACTAAGGTAAAAGCACTTGGTACTCTTGCCAGAGGACCCAAGCTCAGTTCCCAGCATCCACATGGTAGCTAACAACCAGGATAACCAGGGGCTCCAATGCCCTCTTCTGCATAGACACAGATGCAGACATCAGACACATACACATAAATAAATCTTAAAAAAAAAATAAACAATTTCACCTTGGTGGGTTGGCAGAGGGCCAGCAGGTAAAAGTATTTGCCACCAAGTTTGATGATCTGAGTTCCCACTCCTGAATCCACATGTTGGAAGGAGAAAATCGCAGGCTTGAATTGACCTGTAACCTCTACACATGCACTGTGGCATGTATAACACACATAAAATAATGTAGAAATTTAATAAAAAATTCAAATTTCCACAGTCTACAGAATGGTTCCGTGTGTACCAAGCTTGCTGTTCAAACACAAAGATTTCTGTGTGAATCCCCAGACCCACAGGAAGTGGGGCGTGGTGGCACACACGTGGGATCCAAGTACCTCCACAGCAAGATGGGAAGCAGAGACAAGAAAGCCCTAGCTGGCCAACCTACTCAGAGCCAGCAAGACACACTGTCTCACATAGTAGGTTAGGACGGATAGCGGAGGTTCCGCTCTGACCCCGTGTGTGCTGGGATGCGTGCAGAGTTGCACTCACACACAGGGAGAATGAAGAGGAGCCTGCGAAGGAAAACAATGTGCTGAGACCTCTTAATGCTCTGTATGGATGCCTGACTGACTGGTCATCTTGCTTTAAAGGCTGGCTTCTGTCCCCACAACTGTAATTGCTGAAGAGACAGATTCACAATCCTTAGCCTGGAACTTGAAGCACAATGGGAAATCAATAAATGATCCATTTAAAAATATATACCTGGGATTGAAGAAATTGCTCAGTGGTTAAGAGCACCGACTGCTCTTCCAGAGATCCTGAGTTCAGTTCCTAGCAACCACATGGTGGCTCACAACCATCTGTAATGAGATCTAAAGCCCTCTGCTGGATGTCTGAAGACAGTTACAGTACATGTGTAGACATAAAATAAATAAATAAATCACACACACACACCTATAACTTTTCTAATTAAAAACACCTGGCATGGAGGCTTCCTATTATGGCTGAGAATAATCTATGTTCGCCAGGTAGACACACAGTTGTGAGTCCACACCCCTCACCATATAAGCATGCATAGTGGCACATACCTGTGATGTCAGCACTCAGGCAAAGGCAAAGGCAGGACTGTCCTTAGCTACCCAGCAGACTCAAGGGCAGCTCGGACTACAGGAGACCTTGTCTTAAAAAGGTGTAGTTTTGGGCTGGAGAGATGGCTCAGTGGCTATGAGCACCGACTGTTCTTCCAGAGGTACTGAGTTCAATTCCCAGCAACCACATGGTGGCTCACAACCATCTGAAATGGGATCTGATGCCCTCTCCTGGTGTGTCTGAAGATAGCTACAGTGTACTCATATAAATAAAAATAAATTAATTAATTAAAAAAAAGGGTGTAGTTTTAGAAAAGAAAAAAAAAAACCCTACAAACGCATTTTAGAAAACAAAAATGAATTCATCCGACAAATTCCAACCGTGCAGCCTTTAGCTGAGCTGCCGTGCCCGGAACCTACCAGCAAACAGTGGCTGCATGTTGAATAGCTCAGCATCATAGACTTCCATCTGGCCAGAGGTCTTATTCAGAATTCCCACAAAGTGTCTGTGCCAGAGAGGAACAACACCATAACAGGTTATTCAAAGGTACTATTTACACAATTCCTTTTTCCCATGTGCAAGGTCCCAGCTCCTTTCTGTCAGAGGAAGGCATCCAACTGTTCACACGTGACAGCGATCCCTACATGGAGAGGGGACAGCAGGTGAAGAACAGGAGGGGACAGAGATGGCTGTGGACAGAAAAGGCAGCCAGCCAGTTCTTTTAACCAATCACATTTAGAGCCACTGCTGTGAAGTGGAACCCTTTTGAGGTAGTAAGAATCCAGAACTAAATTAGAATTTTGACACGCATAAACACTATGGAGACAGACACAAGCAAACCCTAGTTCCTCCTGGGAAGGGCACTGTGAAGTAGGGCATCTTTGTAAGCCAGATGAGCTGGGTTAGGAGTTAGCGCATGTCTGTTAATCTACCTCGGGCTGAGGCCCAGCAGGACTCTGAAGGGTTTTCTGGTGGTTCACCGCGGTGTCTGGAGACTCCATCCACCCTGAGTCAGCCCTGTGAATTGGGCTCTTCAGGCTGGACATGCTGTTATGTGGAGGACACCAGAGGTGCATGAGGGGCAAAGCTGCCAAGGCCATTCACTTTACCAGTGACACTGCTGTGACCCAGAGCCTTGAAGATCCCAAATCCTCCTGTCCCAAGGCAAACCGGAGACAAGCCTTGACCATTTGATCAAATTAATTAGCAGGCACAGCTGTCTTTTAGGATAGGACAGTCAAAAAGAGTGTCATAATTAAATGAGGTCTTTAGGAACTTAACAAAGGCAAGTCATCTTTTCCTCACCAGCGTGTCTACACCTAGTGTAAGGACCTTGTGAGGCTGAAAACACGGGGTCCTGGTAAACCTTCGGATCCCTCCAACTACCCCCAAAACAGACACTGAGGATGGAGGTGGCACGGTCACCACAACCTCCTTTTACCTCTGTCACTGCCCGGCTGTCCATTACCTGCAAAGAGTGTTGCATTTGAGGGCGCCAGTCCCAAAATTGTTTCCAACATAGGAGAGCCTGTCTGTTTCAGCTGCCTGAAAAACAGGGAGGGCACTGTGAACAATCAGCACTGGAGGGCACTGAGCATGTGCAGAAGAAGCCTTAGAATCAAATGCACCAGCCCCAGATAGCCTCCAAGTGATCCAGCCCCATCACATCTACATCGTATCTAGGGTGTCTCGGGGGAAAGGCAAGAAAATTTTGGAAAGGGAACCCCAAATACCATAAGGAAGCTTCAAAGCGGTAGGTTAAGTTCTTGGGGGGAGCAGCACATGAGACTGCGTGGAATTAAAAAGCTTCTGCACAGCCAAACAAACACTACCCAAAGTAAAGAGACAGCGCAGAGTAGGATAAATCTCAACCAAGTATCAATAGTATTAATCAAACAGGGGATAGAGATGAGGATATACAAAGAACTGTACAAATTAAACATTAAAAAAAACCTCTCATATAATCTAGTCAACAAGTGGGCTGATGATCAGAACAGGCATTTCTCAGTAGAAATAAAGCAAGCCACCAAAATTACTTGAAACGCATTCAACGCCCTTAACCATCAGAGAAATGCAAATTAAAAGTGCTTTGACACCTGCTGAGTTGGCTCTGTGGGTAAAGTCCAGAGGATGACCTGAGATAGATCCCCAGAACCCATATGGGAAAAGAGCAAAAGCAAGCTCCTAAGTTGTCCTCTGACTTATACACACACACACACACACACACACACACACACACACATACACACACACACACACACACACATACACACACGCAAAATAAACTTAAAAAAGCAAGCTTTGCAAAAGCAAGATGGCTCAGTGAAAGAAAGCAATTGCTGCTAAATTTGAAGGCCTGAGTTCAGTCCTCCGGACCCATGTTTTGGAGAGAACCGACTCCTCCAGGGTGTACCACAGCACCCTCCCCACTTCCCCAGACACACACAAATAAATGGCTTTTCTTTTCTTTCTTTTTTTTTTTAAATAGCTTTGATCTAGGCATGGTGGCACAGGCCTTTAATCCCAGCCCTCAGGAGGCAGAGACACATGGATCTCTATAAGTTTGAGGCCAACCTGGTGTAAATAGCAAGTCCAAGAAAGGCAGAGCTATTACACAGAGAAACCCTGTCTCAAAAACAAACAAACAAACAATGTTTTGCGATTCCATCATACCCCAGTCAGAATGGCTATCACCAAGAAAACAAGTAACAACAAATGCTGGCAAAGATGTGGGGAAAGAACCGTCATTCACTGCCGGTGGGAGTGTAAACTGTCGCCACCACAGTAGAAGTCAGTGTGGAGGGTCCTCAAAAAATAAAAGTGGAACTGCCGTATGAGGCAGCGGCACCACTCCTAGGTGTGCGCCCAGCGGTCAGTCAGCACACCACACACGTACTTCACAATCATGTTTACTGCTGCACAATTCACAACAGCCTGGAAATAGAACCAAGACTAGATGCTCATCAATAAAAACAGATAAAGAAATGTGATATGCGGGCCTGGAGAGATGGCTCAGTGGTTAAGAGCACTGACTGTTCTTCCAGAGGTCCTGAGTTCAATTCCCAGTAACCACATGGTGGCTCACAACCATCTGTAATGGGATCTGATGCTCTTCTGGTGTGTCTGAAGAGAGCAATGGTATACTCATATACAGAAAAATAAATAAATAAATCTTTAAAAAGAAAAAGAAATGTGGTATGCATGCACAATGGAACTTTTTCAATCATAAAAGAAAAATAAAATCATGATACTGGTGCAGAAATGGATAACTATTAAGTGAAATAAACCAGACTCAGAAAAAATACATTTTTCCTCTCATATGCAGAATCTAGACTTAGATTTGTGTGCGTGTGTGTTTGTGTATGTGTGAATGTGCACACATTCAAGGCATGAGAGTAGAAAGGAACCATAAGAATTGCAAAAGAAAGGAAAACAAGAGACACTGACACAGTGTGCATATTTATGTGTTGAGGGTGCCTCGCCTTTATGCACACATGCATGCCTTAATTATGAAGCACCCACAGGAACCAGGAGAGGGTGTTGGGTCCTTGGGAACTGGAGTTATGGACAGTAGCTGCCTCTGTGTGGGTGCGGGGATTGAACCCACGACCTCTGGAAGTGCCCTTTACTGCTGAGCCATCTCTCCAGCCCAGTGTGTACACCATGAAAGGGCGATTTATCTGGGAGGGAGGCAAGGGGCCAGCAAGAGGGGGGCATGGGGAGTGGGCAGTGGGCAGAAGACAGTAGGGACACAGATGAAAATAGCAGTTCTTGAATAAGCGGCACAGAACTAGACAGGTCTTGGTCTTCAAGCACTTATAGGTACCGAGATCCTGTACAGAACTGCTTTGGCCCAAGTCCTAGATCTTTGCCAACCTTTCTGACATTAGTTCTTCCTATGCACCAGGGCCACTGGAAATGGCTGGCTGACTTCCCATCACAGCCAAGCTCCTCTTCTCCCTCTTTTCACTATGGACACCAAACATCAGCTGTCAAACCACCTCTCCCTCTGATTCACCCTTCAGGAAGGCATTCAGACAAGCAGAGACTTCGTTTCCTACAGAGCTCCCTAGGCACTAAACACTCCTTAGACCCCAAGCTATCTCTACTATAAGCCTACACTACTTGGCGAATTTGAGTCTCTGCAAAGCAGATGTTCTTAACCTTGGCTTCTCCTGGGAGAGACCAGAGATGCTACTAAGCCCCCTGTGGAGCCGGGTGATGGTGGGACACACCTTTAATCCCAGATCCCTGCACTAGGAGGCAGAGACAGGTAGATCTCTGAGTTCAAGGCCAGCCTGGTCTACAGAGTGAGTTCCAGGACAGCCAGGGCTACACAGAGAAACCGTTGAAAAAAACAAGCAAACTAAAGAGAATGGCTCTGGGGTCAGGAACACCCTTTGGGGGGGGGGGCAAGGAGCGGCTTCATTTGATCCCCAGCGCACCACAAGATAGTTCACAAGCATCTGTAACTCCAGTTCTAGGGGATCCAGTGCCCCTTCTGGCTTCCACTAGCTATACACACACGGTACATAGGCAAACATGAAAACACCATCCCATAAAATAGGGTTGAGGCTGAACTCTCAACAGCGAACTCCCTGAGAGTTGCAAATCCCACTAAGAACCTTCTGAGGTCTGCAGAGCTCAGACAACCTGTACCAGCAAGCACTTACCAGGATCCGATGATTCCTCTGCCTGGGGTTTACCAAGTTGGTGCTGTTGTACAAGGTGAAGCGCATGTTGTCTGGATTCTGCAGCTTCCCATTGGAGAACTGGACTGTAAGAGTGTAAGCCAAGAATGAGACGAGAGGACCAGCAGGGTGTGGAGGGGGGAACTGCTTTGTGGCTGGAAGCCGGTAGCGAAGGCTACCGACTTTTAAGAGGGCTGAAGGAAGTCCTGGTCCGGTTCTAAAGAGGGAGATAGAGGAGGGGAGGGGAAGAGACCTCTGGATAAGGGTTGTGACAGAAGAAAATGACTGAGGAAATGCCTTTAACTAGCAAGAGGGGGAACTCGGCTACGTAAAGGGGATAAGGGCGAATAGGAGACCCGAGAAGATGTCAGATCTTGGGCACTGCCCTGAGAAGTGTCTGAAGTGGTGACAGATGAATGAGGGAAAGGCTGATGATGTCAGGAGCCCTGTCCCAGCTCCAGGCGGTGGGCAGGGGGCTACCGTGGTACCCAGACAGAAGGGGAAAGGACTACACGGAACTCCGCTCCGGTTCGGCGGTCTTTACCCAGCACAGCTTTCTGCCTGTCGTCCGGCTCTCCGCAGTACAGCCACCTTGCACTCTGCAACGCCTCTGTCTCCATGTCTCCAGTCTGGCCATCCATCCCGGGAGACTCCAGGGTAGCCATGAGCTCGCTGGTTCACACGCGGACTCATAAACCGGAAGTGACACTCTAGGTCCCGCCCAGGGAACGCCAGGAGTGAGACCACGCCCCTCACTGGCTCTCGTCCCCGCCCACTCGTTGGTTCCTCCAGTGAGGACCACGCCCCTTGCAGGAGGCTGCTGTGTCTCCGCTTTCTTTTTTTTTTTTTTTTTTTTTATTTTTTTTTATTTTTTATTTTTTATTTTTTTTTATTTGATATAATTTATTTACATTTCAAATGATTTCCCCTTTTCTAGCCCCCCCCCACTCCCCGAAAGTCCCGTAAGCCCCCTTCTCTTCCCCTGTCCTCCCTCCCACCCCTTCCCAGTTCCCCGTTCTGGTTTTGCCAAATACTGTTTCACTGAGTCTTTCCAGAACCAGGGACCACTCCTGCTTTCTTCTTGTATCTCATTTGATGTGTGGATTATGTTTTGGGTATTCCAGTTTTCTAGGTTAATAACCACTTATTAGTGAGTGCATACCATGATTCACCTTTTGAGTCTGGGTTACCTCACTTAGTATGATGTTCTCTAGCTCCATCCATTTGCCTAAGAATTTCATGAATTCATTGTTTCTAATGGCTGAATAGTACTCCATTGTGTAGATATACCACATAGAGGCTGAAAACATCCAATGGAAAAAAGATAGCCTTTTCAACAAATGGTGCTGGTTCAACTGGAGGTCAGCATGCAGAAGAATGCGAATTGATCCATCCTTGTCTCCTTGTACTAAGCTCAAATCCAAATGGATCAAGGACCTCCACATAAAGCCAGACACTCTGAAGCTAATAGAAAAGAAACTGGGGAAGACCCTTGAGGACATCGGTACAGGGAGAAAGTGTCTCCGCTTTCAAAAGAGACCTTTGCTTTTGTGACATTGCATTTGAGAGGAGGGCTGCTGTGAATCTGAGGCTAGCTTGGGCTAGCTTGGGCTCAAGTGAGAACTGTCACACATACACACAAAGTATACTTTGCTTCTAGCTGTCACCACTCTTTGGTTGGAAGGCTACTTTCTTTGACTCTACCCAGTGAGTTTCAATTGATTGTTTCCGGAAAGGAAAAGGAAGATGGAGAGGGCTTAGTTAACTAGTCATCTGCCTCTTCTGTCAGAGTCTTTTCGATACTACGCTTATTTGAGGTTAATAATGAATGTTAGAGCCTATTAGGAACATTTCATTTTTTAAATTATTAATTTATTTGTGTCCCAAGAGGGAATGTATAGTGAAGCAAAACTGCCCCTTTGGTGGTCAAGTATGAAAGGAGGAAGAAGGACTGAGCTCTCTATGCCTTTGGGTTCCGACTGTCTTCAAACTCCACTTGCTCTGTGCCTGAGGGCGACTGTGAACTCCCCACCCTCCTGCCAAGTGCTGGGATTACATACACGTCCCATCACACCCAGCCAGAAAGAAAGTTTATTTCTTGTCTTTCACTTCTGCACCTCCAACTCCTGGGGGGTGGGGGGAGAGAATCTTAACAAATGTTGAGTGAGAGGAGGTCTGACAAAGTAGCTCAGTGGATAAAGGCACTTGCTACCAAGTGTGATGGTCTCTCTAGAACCCATCTGGTGGAAGAAGAGAGTGTACCCAGCAGCATACACCTGCCACACACACAAAATAAATGTAAAATTAAAAAATTTGAATGAATGAAGGAAAGGGTAGGTAATAGATTGGAACAGATACTTACTAACATTCTCCAAACTAGTTAGCTTAGGGTTTATACATAACAGATACTATGTTTCACGGTTTACATAAAAATCCACAGTTGTATCCAAGTTAAGAGGTGCCAAAGAAGAGTGAAGTATAAGGAATCAGATGCAGTTCTTGGGGTAAATGTTTCAACTACTCTATAGCATAGGGATACTATGGCTTTGCTTGTTAAAGTGCCATGGTCCTTGAAACTGCAACATCATTACCTGGGGTTGCTCTGTGCCTGAGGGCGACTGTGAACTCCCCCAAGTGCTGGGATTCTATACGCGCCCCATCACTCTCAGCCAGAAAATTTATTTCTTTTCTTTCACTTCTGAATCCATCAGATCTTCTACCTGGAAATTAGCATGTGAGTTGGGTATAGTTGAAGATCGGGGGCTGGAGAGATGGCTCAGTGGTTAAAAGCACCAACTGTTCTTCCAAAGGTCCTGAGTTTAAATCCCAGCAACCACATGGTGGCTTACAGCCATCCGTAATGAGATTCGATGCCCTCTTCTGAAGGCATCTGAAGGCGTCTGAAGACAGCTACAGTGTACTTACATATAATAATAAATAAATCTTTTTAAAAAAAAAAAAAGTCGGGAAGCTCTGTTATATCAGAATGATTCCCTTTTGGGGCACCTCTTTGCCAGTAGGGCACAGTCACCAAGAATCCTCTGTGTTGACTGCCTTCTTACTGGTGGGAGAGTGAGGATTCCCAGAATTACCACAGGCAAGAATGCAAAAGATAGATTCTGCCTGGGAAAAGAAGCCAACCCATGGGCCATCTGGGTCAGAATTGTACTACATCCCAATGTTGCTCAACGAGTTAACAGTTGCCAAAAATACACAGACAACGTACACATATGCATACATTAAATAATAACTGAAATGGGACAGAAAGAATGCTGGGAACCTTTTTCAAGTAGCAATTTAAAGTCAAAAATGTACAGTGGCCTCCTTTGGAATTAAAAGTATGGGCTATTAAAGTATGCAAAATTTACCATAAGAATCTTTAATTCTTTTAGTTCGGAAATTTAGTTCGGAAATTCCGAAATACCTGGAATTCTCTTTGGGTGTATTTTTAAGAAAAGGAACATTTGAATTTTAAGTTGGGGGTGGGGCTGAAAATTCTCACGTTTTCCAGGGCAATATTGCCATCTGCTGGTGCTTCAGGGTATCGCCGATGAGGGGGGAAATGCAAGGGAGAGCCTGGTTTGCAGGGATTGCCCAGAACTCCCAAATCAACCGTTTCCATCTTGTTTCTCTGCTTCCTTTCTTGAACCAACACCTCTCTTTTTCTCCCATTCTCCTCTTCTGTGTCTCCTCGATTTTCCCCTTCTCTTCTTTCTCAGTCAATGCGGGCTGCCAGAGCATTAAGGCTAACTTTAGAGTGGACAGCTTTTTGTTTCTTTTTTCTTTCTTTCTTTCTTCTTTTCTTTTCTTTCTTTCTTTCTTTCTTCTTTTGTTTTTCTTTTCTTTTCTTTTCTCTTTTCTTTTCTTTTCTTTCTTTCTTTCTTTCTTTTTTGTTTGTTTGTTTTCCGAGACATGGTTTCTCCGTATAGCCCTGACTATCCTGGAACTCACTCTGTGGGCTGGCCTGGAACTCTGCCTGCCTCTGCCTCCAGGTGCTGGGATTAAAGGTGTGTGCCACCTCTTTCCTGCTTGTTTTCTTTGCACAGAGCTAAATCTACTGCAGCTTCAACCCATAACTCAAGCTCTGATCTTGGGGGCCATGGAAGATAACCATGCTCTGCTGCCAGAGGCTTGCAAAGATCTCTTCCTCCTCCTCCTCCTCCTCCTCCTTGTCCTCGTCCTCCTCCTTCTCCACCTCCACCTCCCTTTCTTCCTTCTATGGTTTCCGTTCTCCAGCTTCAGCAACTCTTCCAAGCTCTCTGCTGTTCCTCACACAACAACACTTAAACAGTTCTTTTTCATCCTAGGCATCTCTGGGTACCACACACCACTATACCCAGATCGGATGCCCCACCTGGGTCAGTACCCACCTCCTGCAAGCAGCACAGAGCAATCAACCCTCTACTTCCCGCTCTCAGCCCGCTGTGTGCATTTATTTACTATTTATTTTCTGACAGGGTCTTGGTATACACCCCTGGCTGGCCTGGAATGCACTACATAGACCAGGCTGGCCTCTAAAGGGTTGATGGAATCTTGGTTTCCTAATATTTGGCTGATTGTGTTCATTTCTACATATTTACACTTCTTGGTAACCTTAGGGTAGCAGTAAACAGAACAATAACTTTTCTTTGATAGGTTCTTACTGTAAGGCTGTCCTTACCCTTACACTAAGTAGCCCAGGCTAACTCAGAACTTGAATTCCCCTTGACTCTTCTGCTGATAGTCAGGATATAGGTGTGTACCCACACTCAACCGACAACAACAAAGGTGACTTTGCTAAGTTGATGCTTTTAACTTTGTTAATGTTGTCACAACATTCTTGCAATATTAATAAAAAAGAGGATTCGGGGCCAGTGAGGTGGCTCCGTGGGCAAAGGCACTTGCTGTGAAAGGTTGGTAGCTGAGCTCAATGCCCAGAAGCCTCACAGTGGAGACAGAAACAACTGCAGCAAGCTTTTCTCTGTGTGTGCTGAGGCATGCACATGTGCACACACACATGTACAACAGTGACAGTAATAAACAAAACATGACAAAACATTTAAAATAAAACAAAGAATCAGTGCTTTATATTAAAGCTTGCTAAACATATAAGTATTCTCATTTTCCTGGCATTTATTAAGTTATTAAAACAATTACCAAAGTAACACATATTGGACGTAGACTATTATAAAACACAGAAACATGGGCTGGAGAGATGGTTCAGCGGTTAAGAGCACTGAGTGCTCCTCCAGGGGTCCTGAGTTCAATTCCTAGCAACCACATGATGGTTCACAACCATCTGTAATGGGATCAGATGCCCTCTTCTTGTATGTCTGAGGAGAGCAACAGTGTACTCATATAAATATAATAAATAAATCTTTAAAAAAGAGAATAGTTTAAAAACACAGAAATGTATGAATAATAAAATCGTAATGACCCATAATCTCATACCCCTTTAAGATAGCCATTGTTAACATTCGTTTCCTCTCTTGGGTTTATCTCTGTGCATATGCACTTTTTATTCTTTAACATGGTCTGACTATATAATCCTGCTTGGTCTGGATCTCACTGTATAGACCAGGCTGGTCTCAAATGCAAAGCAATCCATCTGCTTCTTTCTCCCAGTACTGGGATTAAATGCATGATCTACCACACCTCTGTATTAGTAATACCTCGTTGCATTTTTGTGTAATTATTATTCCACTGTATTCGTATGCTCTCTTAAAAAACAAATTGTAGTGAGAGTGGATGGTAGAACATAGGTGACATGAAAGAAAAGGGTGAGAATTCGGGAGCTAAAGGGTTACTCAGAAATGGAAACTGGGATGAGGGAAAGCATTTATTTTAACTGGTCAATAAATGCTAGAGCCTGTGATCACCAGGGAAGGGGAGAGGAGGGAGGTCTTGGAGAGAAGAACAGGGAAGAAGGGGAGGAGGTGGAGGAAGGAAGAGGAGGAAGAGTAGGTGGAGCAGAACCACGTGGCCAGGAGAAACTTTGCAAGTAGCAAAGGGTTTCATAGCTGGGGAATAAGTTAGTTCAGTGCTTGAGCTGCCCAATCTAGGCACCTAGCTTAGAATCATAGTAACTGGATTGTGTGTTTTTTATATGGGTTTTTGTGTTTTATATATGTGTATGTGTGTACATGTTCCGTAAGAGGCCAGAAGAGGGTGTAACGGCCCCTGGAGCTGGAGTTAAGGCAGTAGCGAGCTGCTTGCTATGGATGCTAAGGACCGAACGCCTCAGCATCAGTAGCAGGTGCTTTCAATCACTGAGCCATCTTCAACTGCCTCTGACTCCCAAGTGCTGCGAAGATTTTCCACTACTGACAGTCCCCCCCCCCCCAGCCCCCAGCCCCACAGTACAGGTTATTGGATTTAGTATTGGGTGTTAGTGACAGAGCCCAAGTGAATGTTAGGCAGCAATCTACCACTGATAAACCTCCCAGGAGAACCCTTGATTTGGGGGGACAAAATCTTGCTCTGTAATCCAGATAGGCCTTCAGCCTCTGATTCCCTTGCTCCTGTTTCCAGAGTGCTGTGCTTATTAACAAGGGTGGAAAACTACCACACCATGCTGGTTTTATTTTGTATGTATGTGGGCTCATTAGTCAAGAGGAAGGCACTATATGCACATACCAATATTTAAAACCTCTTGTACACACACATGTAGATTGTGTCTTTTTCTTCTCAGTGCCGTGGAGCACAGCCTCTGCTGCAGTTTCCATGTTTCAGTTGCACAGATTTTTAGAAAGAAATCGCCAGCAAGAAGAGAATGTAGATTTTCATTTTGAGATCTTTCTTCAAAGAGAAATGATATGATAGTCCCACTAAAAAAAATGGGAAGGGAGCTGATTTACAAGGTTTGTTGTTTTGTTGTTGTTCACTAACTGGATGACATGAAATATTATCTAGTTACAGAATTACCATAAAAGCTACATATGTGAAAGGGGTTCTCATTAGCGCTTGGCTTATTGTCAGAATTTTATATTGTCCTCGTTAGTTTTGATTGTAGCCACTTGGGAAGAGGGATTGCTTGCTAATTGATTTAGTAGGGCCAGTCCCTTGTGGCCTGTTCATCCCCACGCAGGCGTGAACTGAGCAAAAGAAAGACAGCTGGGCCCAAGCCAGGAGGTAGCTTTAGTTTATGGTTTCTGCTTCGATGGTGATAAGCCAAACAAACACTTTCCTCTTCCACACTGCTTTGGTCAGTTTTATCAAAGCAATCTAGAACATGTATCTTGATTTTACTGCTCGGTGGTGTTCAAGTATAAGAACTGTAAAACGTCAAGGATTGACCATCAATTGATGGTCACCAGTTGATGAATCAAGGCCTTAAACAAAGCCGAAGGCGGACACCTCCAGGCGGTAATGTCGCAAGGGACTTGCTATACGCGGTACTGGACCGTTCTGACAGTGCATTTAGAAGCCTGGGTGTCGCCTCCTGAGGTCACCCAGCTCAGAGCCCGGCGGCGCTCACCAGCCTGTCTTTATTTCTAGCTCCGGGGCAGTAACCCGAGAGGGCAACCACCCGGAGGTCAAGGTGGTCCCCACGCGGACCAGAACTCTTTTGAGGCATCGCTAAAGGGTTGAGCCCTAAAGTTTTAAGGTAGTGGCGACTGTAAACTTGATCCTGGAGACGATGGCGTGGTGGGCACACGTCGGATTTCCGACCCTCCCGTTGCTATGCTGGGATGTCCGGGCAACTAAGACGCGACGCGGGCGACGATCCGCCCAGCCACCGTTAGAACGACGGCATTTCCTACTCATTGTGAAGCTTGCCTCTGGGTTCCATTCGACTCAAATGGCTTCTTGGGGTTTCGTTTTTCTCTTTTTCCCAAACCTACAAGTTAGAAATAACCTCCAGCTCGTAGGGAGAGGAAGTCCCCGGCGCTTCGGACTCCGGATCCTGCCCGAGGAAGGTTAGAAAGTCGTCAGCGCGAGCCAATGGAGGGACTCGGGGCTAGCAGTAGTCATTGCGATTGGCTCAAGTAGACGGAAAACACTAGCTTTCTCATTCATGCTGAGTTTTGATTGGGTGTGACACAAAATAGCTTTTTTACAGGCCAAACCTGGTGTTGCTAAGTGATAAGTCCCGCCTTCAAGGGCCTTTGAGAACAATTTTACATGCTGTAAGGCAAATTGTGATTGGTCAGTGCGCTCACGGACGCTGTGCTAGTAAACACAGCCAGGGTCTTGGGACTGCGGATTGGTCAGATTTTCATGACGTCACTCCAACCATGGCCACGCCCTCCTGATGATTGGCCATTGGAGGTTTGTGGGGGCGGTGACGTGTATACCTCACATCCGTTTACTGTCAGCCTCCGCCGGGTTCTCAAAGAACCGCGCGAACGGGCTGAAGGAGCCCGAAGCGAGGGGCGGGGCGGGCGGAAGTCGCCGCCGGGAAGCTAGTCTGGACCTTCCCGCCTCCTTTCTCAGGGTCGGTCCGAGCGGAGGAGGGCCACCGCCTCCTCCTGCGAGGAGAAGGGGGGCGGAGCCCGACTCAGGTGAGGCGACCCTATCAGCTAGAGTGGCCTTGTCGCGCGCGCGCGCGGCGCGCTCACGTGCAGGCGGTTGAGCTCCGGGGAGCATCGGGGAGCGCGCAGACACACCGGGGCTGTCTGTCCACCCTGTCTGGCTGCTGAGGGGTATTGTTACCCTTCGCCTCGGTCTGGCCAGGCGGGTGGTAGCCCGGTTCTTGTGCGCAGGCGTCCCCTGTGTCCTGACGCCCGGCTGTCTGTGCGGGGTGGGGCAGGCACTGGCGCCCTGCAGGTCTCCCGCTGGAGATGGAGCCTCTCGGGATGTTGTGGGAACCCGCTCCGGATCTGCATCCTGGCGGGATGAGCCGGGGAGCAGCTGCCCTGCGGGATGGAGGCGAGTGGCTCTCTAGCTCCTGTCCTGGGTCCTCCTGAACGATGAGGTTTCGTTTCATCAGAGCAAGGCCATAAGCTGTCTGGATTCGGGAGCCAGCGGCGGACAGCAGGGGTGGAGTCAGCGTTTGGGGGATGCCTCAACTTGTTAGACAAAAGTGTTTAGTAGGCATTTATCGAATGGCCACTTCTTCCAGGCTTCGTGCGAGGAGCTGTGGGGTGCGGTGGTAAGAGACAGCGGTCCCATCTTCCCCTGGAGGACCGACTGCTTTGCACATAAACAACGGTAGAAATAAGGGAGCCGGTTAAGGGTTTCTGCTTTGTTTTTCTAAAGTGCCACTTACTATGGTCAATTTGTGTCCCAGCATCGTGGAGGATTCAGTAGGAGCCACATTTTGGTTTTTTGTTTTTGTTTTTGAGGAAAATGGGTCAAAGACTCAACAAAGTCTTGAATACCTTAGTAGTGTGCTCTCAGTCTGGTTAACTTAATAGACTTCGTAATTTCCAAAGACTGAAAGAAAAATATTTCCAAAATATGTTCTTGTACTGTTGAGTTGTAGTTCATACATTTAGGTTTTTAGAGATTGAAGAGAATACTATGCCTTACTCGTTCGTGATTTGTTTTTATATGACATATTGTGCTTTATATGGTTTTAAAAAGTGGACTGGGCACTCCATTATTTTGCCAGAGATTTTTGCTTTCATTTGCTGAAAAGTCTTGTGGTTGGCTGGAAGCTAAAGGCTTACTGGGTAAGGGAAAGGACAGATGGGCAAAGGAGAGTGTTAGAGAAAAGCTTGTAAGCTAAAGGAAGGCCTTCCTCTCTGTCCACTTTAACCCTCCTGGAAATCTCAGCAAGCTTGGGAAGACGAGAGAGACAGCTGGCCGCTGCCTGCAGCCTTGGTGACCTGCCAGGTAAGGTCAATAGATCGAGGGCTCATTCTGGGCTCTGAGGGTTTGCTAAATAAATGAACTAGGACTTTGTGAGAAGTCTGTTTTCTGAAGATTAGCTTTTTTTTTTCTTCCCTAAAGTCGGGTGAAAACAAAACTTTTTTGTCTGCTAGGGTGCTGACCATTTTTATTCTAGGTAGTTAATGTGTCTGTAGTAGAATTCTGCTGAGTTGATGAGTAATGATATTTGGGGGAAAAGCATTTTATAGATGGGGCATTTTCTCAATTTTAGGGGTCAGTGTGTTCAGAAGAGACTATTCTAGACTATCCAAGGGTAAGAATTTTTTTTTAAAAATTGTTTGGACAGCAAAATGCACGCTTTAGTATTTAATGGTCTTAACATGAATTATATCCTATTAAAAATCCTGTGTTTGGTGTTAACTGAGAGCAGCAGAAGGTGCCGTGGTGCTGACAGACTCCTGAGTCAGCCTCCAGTTTTCCTAAGAAAGGGGAAAAAGAACCCGAGATATAGCTTCCATGTCAACATGCAACTCAGCTAATTTCTCAGAATGTAAATTAGCTGTAAGTGCGGGTTTCCTTGTGTTAGCTGTGAGTGTGTGCTCTGACTGCACTTGCCCTCTGGAATGGGGACGCTGTCTGCTGACTCCTTCCTTCCCTGTGTCGGGTGGGACGGAGTGAGTGTGTGCAGCACCATGCTGAACCTTTGTCTGTCTGAGGTGACCTTCTATGCTCAAAGACCAGATGCCTCTTAGAGTTCCTGCTCCTTACAGCGTCCTGGGCATACCTTTGGCCTTTAGTTATCATTCTCTTTGCTAAAAAGTTTTAATTACTGGAACTGGAGAGATGGCTCAGTGGTTAAGAGCAGTGCCTGGTCTTCTGATGCCAGCACCCACATCCATATTTGTAACAGTAGTCCCGAGGGATCCCACGCCCTCCTCTGGCCTCTTCATGCACATAGTGCATAGACAGACTTTCAGGCAACTGAATGACCTGTCCAGCTCCATCAGTCAAGGGAGGGAGTAAGGATTGAAAAGAAATAGACACCACTATAACATGACTCCAGCCAGTGCTGAGGCTGAAGCAGCTTTATTTTTTTCCCAGTCTGCTTTTTTATCATTCTAGGTACATCCAAAAAGCATGATCAGTTCTTAGATCAAAGACAAAGTAATCAAGCGAAGTAGTAAAGAGATCACACAAGGCAGTAATCAAGCAAAGCCGGAAGCAGAGAGAGCCCCATGGTCCCTGTTTCTAATATTCTTCTCTGAGCCTACTTTGTCCGATCCCAGTGACAAATGCCAAATTCCTAGAAGCAGCACCAAAAGCTCTTAACAACTGAAGGAAATGTTTTCAAAAGCTGTTACTGGCCTAAACAGATTTAGGAACTCTGTTGGAGAACTGACTTGATTATAACATAGAAGAGATGATAGGATCTTAATATTCAAGCTTATGTTATCTGTAGATAAGTTTCCTTTTGATCTCCTATCATATTTGAATATGTTATGGCTCTAGTAGTTCTTCAACTCTAAAACTATGTTTAAAAATAATTTAATAATAATAATAAAAGTAATAATAATTTGCATTAGTGTTTTGCCTGCCTATATGTCTGTCTGAAGGCGTGGGGTCCCCTAAAACTGGAGTTACAGGCAGTTATGAGATGCCATGCTGGGAACTGATTCTGGGTCCTCTGAAAGAGGGCTCTTAACTGTTGACCCTCTCTCCAGCCCTGACACTAATTTTATTAAATTTTACTTCCTTTGAAGATAGGATGGCATAAGTAAGCATTTTATAGCTTAATTGATAATATTTGTATGTGCGCTTACACCTTCAATTCTAGCACTCTGGATGCTGGGTCAGGAGACCCTGTCTCAATCAAACGAAAATGACAGTATTCTTTTGATCTTTTCTTTTGTTACACAAAATAATCCAGTTTATAACCACTGGTATTTTAGACTTAATAAAATGTGGTGCAATTAAAAGACCCATCCTCAATTACTTCATTGTAATTGTAATCAGCGAGTTTTACAAATTTGCCTTTATGCTCTTGAGGAAGTTTGTTACTCAGAAGAGCTGACTGGGAGTGAGGTTCTTCCTTATATAAATGGAAATTAACAAACTATTTGCTTTGTAAACTTTAATGAATGATTAAATGGTGGTGTGCTTTTTGGAAATTATACATGATAATCTGTAACTTTTTATATTCAATAAGTGGGTTTACAAATCCTTTATAGTTAGCTTTTCAAATTAAAACGATTAGAGTTGATTGCTTCCTGTTTTTCCCCCTTGTATATGATACTGTTAACATGGTATAATTGATTTTTCAGTGCATCTTAATTATTCAGTCATAATTTTAAATTAGCTCAACATCATCTTTCTCTAAAATTGCAAGGCATTCACCTTTTGTAATCCCTTTTTAGTTTCTACTACAGGGTGGTCAGGGAAGGATAACAAGGAAATGAAACCTGCTGTGTCCTCCTCCCCAAAAGTCCACACACACACACACACACACACACACACACACCCATAACACATCTACTACAATATACATCTTATTCTTTATTGAATAGAAAGAAGGTCAAAAGCAGTTCAACATGATCAAATACTGATCATTATAAATTTTAAGTGACTCATACTGCTTTAAAAGCAAACTCAATATAAGAAATTAATGTTTTCTCTCCTATTTTTCTACTGATAGGAGATTATTACTAGAGATGTAGAGCAAAAGTCCTCTAGAAGCCCCAGTAGGCCAGTCCCACCTGGCCTAACCTGCCAACCAAGCACAGCATTGGTGGAGGGTGGAAAAGCAGCTTTAATCAGTGCGAGCACATCAGGGAGGGCAGACAGGTTCAGTAATCTCAGATCTGTCTTGTATCAGCAGACAAGAACTTGAGATTTTGTAGGAAAGGGAAACAGGCAGAGACAGAGGGTTTGCACAGCTGACAGAGCAGGTATTATTGGTCAGGCCAGTGGTCTGACTGGTCATTGTCCTTGTTCTGGTTCTTGGAAATGGATCTAGGACAGCTGCTGCCCCTATCAGCATTTGCATCTGCTTCCCATAAGAAGATTTTTCTTGCTTTAGGAGATAGCCTCTGTTCCAATCTTGGGGGTGATTTGCTCCCATTTGGGGCTGGGATACCTAGTCCAGCTAGATTTAGCATGGATAGGGTTAATTCCATTTCTCTGTCCTAAAGACATTTTTTATCAGTCATATTATTTCTAGAATCCAAGGGAACTGCAGAGCAGGAACTCAGGACGGCAAAAGTTAGAGAAGGACAGAATGGAATCAGTTAAGCCTATTTGTCAGCACTATAAATATCATTGTCCCCAGTGCTTAGACATTACTTTCTTTGTCAGAAAATGTCAACTCAACCCCCATTCAGAAATAATATTCTAGCAAAGGGAAGTGATACACACTTCTAATCCCAGCACTCCGGAGACAGGCAGGCAGATCTCTGAGTTCAAGGCCAGCCTGATCTACAGAGCCAGTTCCAGGACAGCCAAGGCTACACAGAGAAATCTTTATCTCAGAAAAACAAAACAAAATTAAAAATTCCTTCCCTTACTTTTTCTTTCCTTATTTTGAGACAAGGTCTCCCTCTGTAGCTCTGTGTAGCCTGGAACTTGCTCTGTAGATAAGGTTGGTCTCGACTTGTTGCTAGCCTCCTGCCTCTCTGCCTTGTAAGTACTGAAATTATAGAAATATGCCGTGGTGCCCAGCAAGAAGTAAACTCCGCTGTTGGGGTAAAACACAGTGGAAGCTGTCTGTGCAGTGTGCGCCCCTGCAGGTGTGGAGAAGACTTTCAGGGATCTGTTCCTTCCTCCCACCTGTACGTGGAGTCCAGGGATTGAATCTGGTTGCTCACTTGCACATCAGTGTTTTCACCTGCTGAGCCATCTTGCCTCCTCCCTGCTCCCCCTTTTGAGACTGGATCACATGCAGTCCAGGTTGGCCTCATGTGTTGGAGGATGACCTTAACTTGCTGCCTCCCAGGTTAAGTGCTGAGATTGTATGTGTTGGACACTGCATTTACTTTACTTTTAACTGATTAATTTCCTTATTTATTTATTTATTTATTTATTTATTTATTTATTTATTTATTTATTTATTTATTTGAGATAGGGTTTCACTGTGTAGCCCTGGAACTCACTCTGTAGACCAGGTTGGCCTCGAACTCAGAAATCCGCTTGCCTCTGCCTCCCAAGTGCTGGGATTAAAGGTGTGCAACACCACTGCCTGGCTTCCACCTTTATTTTTATTTTATGTATATGGATTATTTATCTGCTTGTTTGTGTACCACCTTTGAGCAGTGTCTAGGGAGGGAAGAAGTTGGATCCCCTGGGATTGGATACACAGGAGATTATGGGCTACCATGTGGGTGCTGGGAATCAAACCCAGGTCTTCTAGAAGAGCTACAAATTCTGGTAATCACTCAACCAGTTCTTCAGCCCTACTTCTTCTTAGTAGTATTTTAGATTTATTTTTATTTTATATGTGTGGCTGTTTTACTTATATGAATGTCTATACTATGTATGAAGAGGCTAGGAAAGGGTGTTGGGTCCACAGGAACTTGAGTTAGAGTCTGTGGGTGCTGAGAATGCTTTATTCTTATTTTTTTAAGGTAGCATATTTGTATCTGATTATACAAATTCACACTTTTGTCCAAGTTGTGAGAAACTGGAGATACCCTGGTGTTTTCCAGTTTTCCCTGTTACACATAACACTTACCACTGTGTAAAACACCCAGTATGTGTCTCATTCTCATCACGCCTGTGACTTTTAGCACTCTGCTGTGAAAAATCTCTGTTCCATAACACTTTATCTTGAGCATGTTAAACAGTAAAAAAAAAAAAAAAAAAAAAAAAATCTGTGATATTAAGGAGATAGATCAGTTTGTAAAATGCTTGCCATGCAAGTGTAGGACTTAGTTTGGTCCTAAGAACTCACATTAAAAACAAAAGCTAATGTAACAACACATGTCTGTCTACTACCCAGTACTGGCGAGAGGGAGACAGAGGACTCACTGACTAGCCAGCGGTGCATGCCTTCAGTCCCAGCACTCTGAAGGCAGAGTCAGGCAGATCTCTGAGTTTAGAGGCCAGCCTATAAACTGTAGAGTGAGTTCCAGGACAGCCAGGGCCACAGAGAAATCCTGTCTCAAAACCCCACCTCCATACCCCACTTGTCTGCTCAAGTGGAACTTCCCCAGTTTTCTTCTCTGATAATGCTTTGCAATTATATCTTCTCTATAAAAATGGAGGAAAGGTGCTCTTTAGTTCTTTGGGTTTTTTTTGTTTGTTTGTTTTGTTTTGTTTTTAGAGACAGGGTTTCTCTGTGTAGCCCTGGCTGTCCTGGAACTCACTCTGTAGACCAGGCTGGCCTCTGAACTCAGAAATCTGCCTGTCTTTGCCTCCCAAGTCCTGGGATTACAGGCGTGTGGCACCACTGTCAGGCTTTAGTTCTTTTCCTGACAGGATGTTGCCCATCTCCACAGTAAATGTTAAGAATTCTTCGTGGTGGGTGGGGAAAAACTTTAATCTCAGCACTTGAGTTCAAGGCTAGCTGGGGTGCCACACAAAGAAACCCTGTCTCAAAAAACAAAATAAATTCCTTAGAATGTTAAGATGCATCCTATACATAACTTTGGCTGGCAGACAGCAGGAGATCACTTGATATGGTGGTAGATAATATTTGAGTGTGTGTGTGCCATTCTTTATGAATTAGGTATGTTATTGAAAAGCTGTATGCCACTATATAATCAAATAGTTCTAAGTGTATATCACCAACTGGCTTGTTCTCCTAAGATACAGCAGATATTTTATTGGACTAAGTAGAACACTATTAAGGAAGCCAATCTGTAGAGAAAATAGCCAGTTTTTTGAGTACTCACATTAATCTTCTGAGCAATGGTGTTAATGCATTTTCTTCATTATACTTAGTTTAGATATTACTGAAAATGTTTTTCAGATAATAATTGTACTGTACACCTACTGTGGGTTAGAGGTACCAAGCAATAGATTGTTTGCTGTACCTCCAGCCTTATAGACCCATAGTGAATCATATTTTGAAGTCTATTTAAGAAACATGAGCCTTCCATCCCCACCCTGTTTTAGACAGGCTACTTGAGGGTAAAACTCCTGCCTTCACAGTGAGAACTCACAACTTTTATTTTTTATTTATACTTATTAAGATTTACTTTTATTTATATGTATGCATGTGCAATCCTGCTGAGGCTCAAAGAAGGCATGGATTCTCTGGAGCTGGAGTTTCAGGTGGTTGTGAGCTACCCGGCGTGATGCTAGGAGCAAGCTAAGGTCCTCTGTAAGAGCAGCAAGCACTCTTAAGCACCGAGCCTCCGGTCAGTCCCTTAAAGCTGTTAGACTGGACCTCAGATTCTCTTAGAGTTGCTTCCAGTTGTCTTCTCTCAGAACATAGAGTAGCAAATTTTATATCTTACAAATTAAGAGAAATGTAAGAATACCTCTTTTATTCAAAAGGTTATAGTCATGATTATAGAACCAGTGTCTTGCTGTGTAGGCCAGGCTGGTCTGAAACTCACTCTGTACAGCCTACTCTGGCATCAAACTTGGTGTCCATCTGTCTCAACCTCCTGAGAGTTGACATTACAGATGTGTTCCATCGCACCTGGCTTTAAAAAAAAGTTTTTGAATTTATTTCTGTTTTATCGGTATGAGTGTTTTGCCTTTATGTATGTCTGTGTACCGTGTGTGTCCTGGTTCCCAAGGAGGCCAGAGGGGGGCACTGGACTCCTGGAACGGGAATTCCAAAGGGTTGTTAGCTGCTATGTGGGTGTTGGAAATCACACTGGAGTCCTGTGGAAGAGCAGCTTGTGATGGATCTTTAACTGCTGAGCCATCTTTCCAGCCTACCTTCAAAACAGTTTTAAAATAGTTGTTTCTTAGATATTTCTGGGAAGTGTAATTTGAACCTCATCTTTGATTTCATGGCAAACATCGACATAAGCCAAGCACTGTAGTTTGGTTGTGGCTTAAATGTGTTGCCTAGAGATCCATGTTTTGGAAGCTTGGTCCCCAGAGTGGCCATGTTACGATGTCAGGCTCTCTGGCTTCCTGCGATCTCTTCCTCTTGCTTTATTCTTACCGTTGTGATGCCATCTGCTTTGAGGTGAGATAGCTGGCAGAGCTTTGACCGGAGGTGTTTTATACATGAGCTTGTATATCTCATTATAGTAATGAAAAAGCACATTGATAGGTTAAGGGAAAAGGAGACTTCATTGTGTCCTGAAATCAAGAAGTTCTATGATGATACTAGCTTTAGTCATGAGTGGGTCTTGGGGTTTTGATATCTTTAGGATGTTTTCTTTGAACACTGCTTTTTCTTGCTTTGGTCATATTCTCCAGTTGGTAAAATGGCTACCCTCAATGCTAGACTTAAATCCTCCTCACAGTTTGTTATCTAGGTATAGACAGTATCTCCTTGATAGCATCAATTAAAAGCTTACAGAGCAGACTTTAACTATGTGGCTTGGGTCGTTGTAACTCTCCTGTGTGGTGGGTATCAGGCTGGTCAGGCCTCTCTAAATGGTCTGTTGAACTTTGGGCAGTGTGGCCTTTACTACATGGATGAGAGTGGGTAGGGAGGGCTCAGCTGGTAGAGTGGTCCTGAAATCATACCTTAATCCCAGCATTTGTGGCAGAATTTGAGGTCATTCTTGGGTGAGGAGATAGTTACATGAGACTGTCAGGGGGCTGGAGGGGAGGAAGAAAGCAATTTCCTCCAAAGACATAGAAGACAGAGAGACAGACAGACCGACCAACTGACTGAGTGCCCAAAAGAGCTTTTAGTTGAATGTTGGTGTGTGAGGAGATGTTAACAGGTTTCCTACCATTTGGGATACTTACTTTAGAGCTTTATTTAGTTATATCTTACAGCTTTGGAGGGTGAGTAGGCTCAACATGATCCTTGGGGTTTGTGGTCGTCAGCATCAGACAGTTGCTGGGGCTGAAACTGTCTTGAAGTCAAGCTTACATGTCTGGAAGGATTCTGTCAGCTGACCTTCAACTGGGCTTCCTTGCAGCTCATGTATACAGTGGCCTGCCTCTGTGTATGCCTGTAGGCCTGAAGAGGGCACCAGATCTCATTATAGATAGTTAGTTAGGGGCCACCCTGTGGTTTCTGTGAATCAAACCTGAGTCCTCTGGAAGAGCAGTCAGTGCTCTTAACCACTGAGCCATCTCCAGCCCCTGAAGCTTTTTTTTTTTTTTAATACTCCAGAGCTCTGCTATTAGAAAAGGCCAAAGTTAGTGGGGCAGTGGTGGCGCACACCTTTAATCCCAGCACTTGGGAGGCAGAGGCAGGCGGATTTCTGAGTTGAGACCAGCCTGGTATGCAGAATGAGTTCCAGGACAGCCAGGGCTACACAGAGAAACCCTGTCTTGAAAAAAACAAAACAAAAAACAAAACAGAAACAGAAACAAAAGAAAAGGCCAAGGCTGAATTTGCCACAAATTTGGACCCTTGCTTGGCTGCTGTTGCTTTCCTCTTCTACTTCTCGGTTCCAGCTTCTCCCAGTAGCATAAATCTCTTGCATGTGACTCCCTGTGTGGTCTGCTGTTGGGGATTACAGATGAAGGCAGCATGAATCAAAGCCTCCTTTATATTCATACTCTTCGAGTTTGCTGCTGGGAGTCACAAAAATGCATTACTCTTTCCACTTGCATTTGGATATTGACTATGGCACTTAGGGACAGAGAGAACATATATTAAAAATGACACTGGTATTACCTGCAGGTTTGTTTGGTTTAACGCATGGCTCTATTTCTACCTTTATGGAATATGCTGTGTCAGTGTAAAACACAGCTCTTGTTCTGAACAGTATAAGAAATAGTATATTCTGAGTCAAAGCAGTGAACATAGATTATTTACCCTGTGTAACATACTCTGCTGGAAGATGGTACATGAACTTTCATGGTCACAAAACAAAAGAAAGTCATGAATTAGTATGTTTACCATATACATTGGTGGGGACATCAGCAGAGCTGGAACTATCTTCTCAGATACTTCTTCAGATACTTTGACATTCTTAGCTTTGGGGTTAGTAGGAACTAAAGGTCTGCTAAATTTGACATAACATAGGTATTGTGGGCATAATGGTGCATACCTTTAATCCTAGCATTCAGGAGGTGGATCTGTTAGTTTGAGACCATTCTGAGTCTACATAATGATTTTCAAGATTGCCAGAACTACTTAGTGAGTCTTAAAAAACAACAACAAAACCATTCTGAATGTTTTAAATTTATTGTGGGTAGGTGGCACGTGTGTCATGATACATGTATGGAGCTGAGAGGACAGCTTTGTGGAGTTGGGTCTCCCCACCTTTATATGGCTTCTGGGCAGTGAACTCGGTCTCAGACTTAAGTGGAAGTGCCTTTACCCTCCGGGCCATCCTGCCTACTCTCATATGAAAAGTTGTACCCAATAGTCACAAGAATGTTAAGTTAGCTACAGAAATTGTTAGTAGATGGCTGTTGAAAGGGACTAATGGGAGGTGGGTGCAGGGGCTAGAGAGAGAGCTCAGTGCTAAGAGCATTTTCTTCTCTTGTAGAAGATCAACCTACATTAGGTTCCTAGCACCCACATGGTGGCTTACTGGTTCATTAACTCCAGTTGCAGAGGCTTCTAAGGGTACCAGGCCTATATGCAGACAAGACACTCATATGCATAAAAATATAAATAAATCTTTTTTAAAATGGGGGGTGGGAGGTGGACAGTAACTCAAGTATCCCAAGAATATTTTCAGTGTCAATTCGAAACAGTCTTGAGGTCTATCTGTCTAGATGACCTTCAGTGCAGATGTAGCTTCTTTTGTTGCTGTTATTGTAGAAGGGGAGTTATTTAGATTCATGAGACCACTGCTTCTGGAAGAAATTAGGAAGCTGAAAACAAAACAAAAAAACAAACAAACAAAAGGAATGGGTTTATTAGTAGTAAGACAAAGCAGGGGATGGCTCTTATTTTCACCTTTTCTGAACAGTGCCACCAGGTCACAGGAAGCTGACCCTGTGGCAGGGACACACTTATGTTAGTGCAAGTTGTCAGAACTGGGAAGTTCTCCTGGGAGACAGGTTCCTCTTCTGGCTGACAGCTCAGTGTTGGCCCTGTCTCTCTCTCTTCCTGGCATTCTTGAAGACAGTTTAACTTCTTTGCCATCTGTTTAATAGCATTTGATAGCCAAGCAGAAGCACACAAGTATCTTTCTTTTAAAAATGTACACACACACACACACATTTAAAGATTTATTTTTATTTTATGTGTTTTATGTGCATGAATGTTTTGCCTGCATGTGTGCCTGTCTGTGTGTACCATCTTCATGCCTGGTGCTCTCACAGGCTAGCAAAGGGTGTCAGGTCTCTTAAAACTGGACTTATATTTTTAGTACTAGGAATTGAACCTGGGTCTTCTAGAAGGGCAGTAAGCCCCTACCCTGTCCCTTTTCAGTCTCTCAAACTGATCGCCTCTTTTTCTATTATTATTATTATTATTATTGTTGTATAGACATACAAATGTATTAATACAACCTGCTGAGTCTTTTGTTGCTATTGTTTGTGTATATATTAAGGTCTGAAACATTTGTATTGGCTAACCAATTCAGTTCACCCCTGGGAAAGGATAATCCTCCCTCTCTCTGCAGTCATTAATCTCCTGTGGATCTTTGTCTAGGGTAGGACTCTGAGATTTTCAGGGATCTCCTGAATATCTCTTCGCCTACCAGAATGGTTCCAGTTCCCAGTCTTTGTTTTTAGACTTTAATCTTGAGGAATTGGAGTGATATGCTGGATTTGCTGTGAAAGTTCCTGGTGTATGCCTGCGACAGATCATAAACAGAATGCACGTGGGTACCATTAGAGGGTATTCAGTTAGTGTCAGGTGGCAGTACCTAAGAACCTCTCTCTGTAGCCTCTTAGCCTATATTTAGAAATGCTGGGACAAATGACGGGCTCTCCACAAGCAGCCCTGGCTGGCTTCAGGTCCACTGTTTGCCTGCTTTAGCCCAAGTGCTGGCATTGCTAGCAAGCACTGCCATGCCCAGAGTGAGCCCATTTTCTTCCGTCCAATTCCCCTCTTGCCTCAGAATGCTCTTCTCTGAAGACACACATCTCTGAATAAAGAATGAAACTGGAATCTTGAGCTTGAAGCATTCTGCCATTGACCTAAATCCCCAGCTTACCTACACTTTAGTTAGGTCATGTACATTTTCAAGGAAGACAGCATTTGAGGCCTGCCTGGGCTATGTAGGGAAACTTCTTTTTTTTTTTTTCTTTTCCCAAACAGGGTCTTTGTAGTCCTGGAATTTGCCTGTCTCTGCCTCCCAAGTGCTGGGATTTAAAGGTGTGCTATCATGCCTGGTCCTGTTTCCTTTTTTTTTTTTTTTTTTTTTTTTTTAAAGTACTGTCTTATCTTCCACTATTATTTAAATCTTTGTCGTGGGTTACTTTACCCACGTCAGTAGCCTCTCGTTAAAGGGCTGTGGACTATGGGAAATTTTCTTCAAAATAGTGCTCTTGGGATCACAGTTTCAGTTTGTATGTGCTCTGTAGAAAGCAGGGTTGGCATCAGACCTTGACATTTTCACGAGTGACCTTTTATAGAAAAGTGGTATTTTCTTGCCAATATTCTACTGATATTTTAAAAAGTAAACAAGTTTTACTCACAACTGCTGCTTGTTGAAAGGCAATGAGTCCTTTCGTCCTGAGTCTGGGCTGACGTGCTATAGTGGCACATACCTTTCTTTAATCCCAGCACTCAGGAGCCAGCAGGTACACAGAGAGTTCCAGGACAGCCAAGGCTGTTACACAGAGAAACTCTGTCTCAAAAACCATACCAAACCAGAACAGGGCAAAAAGTTGGGGTTGAAATGCAGTTTAGTTGAGAAGTAGTGATTCTTTCCTGTAGGGGTGCTGAAGGTTCCAGGTAATGGAAGTAAAAAGTACCTAGCGCTGGGGAGAGGGCTCAGCGGGAAAGTGCCTGCCATGCAAGCAGGAATGTGAGTTGAGATCCTCAGAACTACCTAAGGCTGGAGACACTCGCCTGTGTGCAAGCCTAGCATTCCAGTGGCACGGTGGGAGCTGGAATGGAAGCAGGAGAAACCTTACACATGATCAGGGATCGAGAGACACCATGATTGAAGGTGGGGACGAGTTCTCAAAGTCGCTCTCTGACATCCACCGTGAGCTGTGTATGTGCCATCAGTCACATAGAGGAACACACACATAGATTAAAAGATAATACGCAGACAAGGACTGGCAAATGTGCAAGCACAGAGCTTGAGCATAACTACTGCCACCAGTCTGCCCATGATAGTCAGTGGAGAGCTACATCACTGCCTCTGTGATCTACAGTAGAAGAGAAAGCTACTTGCTTTTCTGTAATCAGGTCCAGATTTACACTTTCTCTTAGTTCTTCCTTTTTTATCAAGTCTTTGTGAATTTCATATGATACATCTCAAACCCAGCCATCTCTCTGTCCCTCCATACCCACCCTTCACACTTGCAGCCCCTCCCTCTTAAAAACAAACAAACAAACAAACAAACAAATAGAATCTTACCATGGAGGATTCCGTAGAGTGTCACAGTGTGTCACAAAGTATACCCTTTGGTCCAAATAGCTGCTCTTAGTTCTTTATGCAGCTCTGAACTTTTACCTATTTACTCTGGAAAGTGGGGGTTCCCTATCTGTGCTCAGTAACTACATTGTTGGTTTAGTTTTGGTTTTAGTGTTTTTGAGAAAGGGTCTAACTATGTAGACTTGGCTAGGCTGGGATTTACCATGATTTTTACATTTTGTATATGTATATATTTTATATATTTATGGGTGGTTGTTTGGTTGTTTTCTGAGACAGGATCTCTCTATGTAGTTCTGGCTGCCCTGGAACTCAATATGTAGAACAGGCTACCTTAAATTCAATGCCTTCTGCTTCCAGAGTGCTGGGACTTATAACAGCATGAACATTATTGTGTATATGTTGTTTTTAATCCCACAGTTCCTCTAGGCTATGGCTAGGAGATAAAATACCAGCAGTCCCTTGTTTTACCCTTTTTCCTCCAAAATTCTCACTCGTCTGAGGCAGCCGTTTTCAATGTTTGAGCTGTCTTCTCCATTGGCTTCTGGCCATGATTCAGTGATTTTGAGGCAGGCCATCACGTAGCATTCTTACAGGGAAGCCCTTTATCACAGCGCTTCTCCGCCCTGCCTCCCATGCACATGTGGCTCCCTCACTCACCCACTGTCTCAGATATGGCCGGGGTTCTAATACCATGACTATAAATACTGTCCACAGTTGAACAGCATAGTGTGATTTCCCACAGAATACTGCCTCAATTTGAAAGTACTTGTATTTTCTTTTATAGACTTTATTTTTATATTTAAAATTGTGTGTGTGTGTGTGTGTGTGTGTGTGTGTGTACCATGCACCTTAGGTGCCCTGGCCTGCAGGGGGTTTTCGACGGGACCCTAGGAGAGCAGGGCAGAGAAACAGAGACGGGAGATGCGAAAAGCAAGCCCAAGACCAACTTTGTTTAGGGCTCCAAAAACTATATTTTCTCAGGGAACTTATACAGGCAGGGGAAGAAGTAAGGCAAGTGGGATTTTCCACGTAGTCCGGGCATTCAGCTAAGGTGAATCTCTGGCAGCTGTAAGATGTTTCTTCTGGCAGGGCGCAGTGACCATTGACCACCCGGTCTCTCCAAGGTCTGTATCTGAGAAGTCAAAATCTAAGCTTATCTTTAAAATGGACTCTAAACCTAAAGTAAGGTCAGTTTGGCTCCTGCCATCGCCTCCCTTTCCATTTAATTTTTGTGAGGCCAGCGAGAAAGCGGACATCTATAGGTCTCGTTGATGCACGAGTGGGCATTAACCAAGAGGGGGGAAAGCAGTGACCAGATTCCTTACGTGGGGAACAGAGGCTTGTTCTTCCTACATCTTAGGCGGCTCTTGGTGTCTTTTGGAGAGGAAGGGCAGACCTATCTTGGTGGGAGACCCCCACATAATGTAGAGTGGTCCGAGGACCAATACCAACCCCTATGCAAATCAGGTGTGCTTCACGGGGGACTCGGAAGCAGACAGTTGTGTTCCCCTGCAGTGCTTTGCTTTACACCCCTGCAGGTGCCCACACTAAGTTCACACTGTGCTGAACCAGCATCATAGCTCTGAGTTTCTATGCATCCCCGGTTGGGGCGATGTCATTGCGTGGCTCAGCTAGGCCTCTGTCAGCCAAATCAAGTTGATGATAATGTATCCGTATGGTTTTGAATGCCACAGAGGCAACCTTTTGTCTAATAAATCCTATCAATCGATTTAACATAAAGGGTCCTAAAATAGCTAATAAAAGCACACAAAGCAAGGGCCCAACAAGGGGCATCAGGAGGGAAAACATGGAGGATTCCCACCAATCAGTGGCAGCTCTAGAAAATTTCTGTCTCTGTAGATCCTCACTCAGCTTATGGAGTTTATGCACCTGTAATTCTATCAGGCCAGATTCATAACATAACAGCAACATTCTTCTTTAAGAAAAAGGCAGGTTCCACCCTTCTCCACTGTAAGAAGGTCTAAGGCATAGCGATT
This sequence comes from Apodemus sylvaticus, assembly GCF_947179515.1. Classification (NCBI taxonomy): domain Eukaryota; kingdom Metazoa; phylum Chordata; class Mammalia; order Rodentia; family Muridae; genus Apodemus; species Apodemus sylvaticus. Next base: position 58,341,155 of record NC_067474.1, on the reverse strand, counting down.
CTTGCCAGGTAACTTGGGCAGGTGAGGTTATTTGCCTTTGCAGGGAAGCCAGAGATTCAGCAGAAGCCTCTATAGCTAATTCACATCATTCAGCTAACTTATTGGTGACTACAGTAGAATGTCCCAAGGATCCACCTGCCAATCCAGCAGCCACCACAGGGAAAGTCTGATTACAAAATTAGAAAATTACAAAAGTCAGGGAAAGGCTGATTACAAAGGGCAAAAATAATGCACATTTCTCTCTTTTGAAATGTTCAGAAGACATAAAAAAATCTGCAGGGGTATGAAAAGTTAGTTGAGGAATCAAGGTAACAAGGAGGCACAACATGGAGGGATCTATATTTTTTGACAAGTATTTAGTGAGGGTGCCATTGCACCAAATAAAATATCCTCTTGTGGCAAAAATATCAGAAGATGGAGTCTGAGTAATAGTGCATTTTCCTTTTCCAAAGTCTGAATAACAAAAAGGAAATTTGGAAAATGGCCAATAGAGTTCAACCACAGGAATAGGAAAGGTCTTCATGGATTTTACTGTTGTAGAATTTAATGCAAAAGAAGAGACAGGAGGACTAAGGGTGGACAGCCCAACACAGCACACAAAAAACATGAGGAGAGGTTTCCCAATCCTGAAACATTGGCCAACATCAGCCCTTCTCTCAAGAGGGAAATCCAAGAAAATGGATGAGTACCAGGAGAGACAGAAAGCTGGCTATTAAGCTCTCATTCTGCATTTAAAATGTTAGAATAGACAATGTTAGAATAAACAGCAGATTGTACTTGAATAAGAGAGCACCAGATATAAATCCTGCTGCTAGGCAGACTTTCTTTCCTGCTCATATCCATGGCTCCTTGTACAGGAGAAGTCCAGCGGCTATCCCAAGGGTCCCAGACAACCAAAGTAAATCCTGTGGATGTCTTAAAGAAAACAAAGGGCAGGCCACGTTCTACCTTGTCTACACTTGAAATCTGTAAAATTTAAATATATGGCCTTTTGACACCCTGAAGGGAGACGATCAGCAGTAGATAATATCTCCCCTTTAATCTGTTTATAATCTGTCCAATTTTCAGCTAAATAAAATTGCCATGGAAAGAGGGATGTTGTGTATGCAGATGTCTGTGATGTTAGCATTAGTAGGAGGCATCAAAGAGTGTCGAGGACATCGGCCACTTTCAATGATTATAATCAACATCATTCTCTATCCCAGCATCAGCATACTCTCGCAGCTAGAATGCACCTTTGGCATCCTGCAGAAAAAACACAAACACACCCTCTTCCCCACACTCAGAGAGTTCCTTGGCATTGACATTTTAAAATTTTTGTGGTGTACAGAGATATGAGTCTCCCCTCTTTTATTTATAAAAATATTGTTTTAAAGTTCCATAGGCCTGTTCCACAATATCTTGTCCTTGAGGATTATAAGGAATCTCAGTAATGTGACTAATATTAAATTGTTAACAAAATATTTCAAATGACTGACTGTAATAGTCAGTTATAATATGTCTTAATCTGATTTGAAACATTTAGTATAGAAAAACAACATAGGCAATGACTAATTTTATTTTTAGTTGCTTCTCCTGTTAAAACAGTTGTAACTAGAAAGCTTGAAAGGCTGTCAGTAGTCATATGTATATTTTTTAATTTTTTTTAAACCAGAAATACGAGTTACATCTATTTGTCTTGATTAGTTATGAGTCTTCAAGGATTAACACTATTATGTGGTACATGAAGAAATTGAGGACACTGAGGACAAAACATGTGCTCTAATTATATATGTTTTTATTCCATTAGATGGGCTGTTTATAAATATAGCAAATGTATTTTTTATTGGCTGCATGCATACATTTACAAAAGTATGCATAGAGGCAAATTCTAAAAACTTGTCTTTGGAATAATGATTATCAAATTTGCCTAAAAAGTTTGCTATGCAATAGGCCAAATATTAGTATTCTGCAATAACCAATGTAATTTCTGTTTGGACTAAGGAATAAATATTTCATCAAGTTCTTTTATCAAATATTTTTATGATTCTATCTTATAATTTTGTATTAACATAGCAACAAATTTATAATAGGGTGTTTAAACTTTACTTGGAGATGAGTAAATATGAATTTACATTAATGGTCCCTTTTGCCAAAGGACTGCTGTGAAACAGCCAACAATTGACTTTTTTGTAAAGTTAATTATCCCTCATCAGTTAATTGTCCAGGGGATTAGGATTTGTATTCCCCTTGAGACTACCAAACAGAGGTTTAAGTTCCCCCTTGGCAAGTTTAAGGTGAGGTCTTAACAAATTAACATTTTTTAAAAAAGCTTTTGAAAATCATTTAAATCAAATAAACTATCTTTTCTTATTTGAATTTTCTGTGCCACAATTTATTTAGGATATAACCGATCTACTTGTCTGATTTTTTTTTTTTTTTTTTTTTTTTTACAAATATGGATGAGTTAAAATCCTGAGCTTGTGATTGAATTGTAAACTGCAACTAATGGAACATTGGCAATTTAAATATTTTTAAGTTTCTTTTGTAATATTAAAGCATGCCCATTATTTTGAAGAACAAAACTCAGTTTTTTAAATAATCTATTTTCTTTAAAATTAATATCAAGAACATTACTTTTACATACAAAGTTTGACTGCCAGTTAAGAGTACATTGTTTTAAATTCTATCTTTTATAAGTCTAGTTTCTAGGATAATTACATAAATATTACCTCAATTTAGAAGTGTCTTTAGAGACCTGTTTTTCTGGGTTGGCTCATGCCATGTGTTCTTTAGAATGACTCCAGCCCCGAGTTACCAGTTTTAAGCTAACTTTCTGTTATCAGTGTTAAAAATTTTTTATCATATCTAATAACTTACAAATCAATACTCTATAACCAAGACATGTAAAACATATTTATATCTTAAAAACCAGTCAGAAACAAAAGTGAAGTGGCTATAAACATATACTTACTTAAACCAGACAGAAGTTTCTTACATTTTTTAACTGTAATTTCAAGAGAAAAGCACCTTGTCTCTTGCTGAACCCAATAAACACAATCACAGAGGTTTTTCTAGGAAAAAAACAGCCATCAGCTCTCTCACCAAAGATGAAAAGCTGTTGGCCCCTTTAAGTGTGGCTGGTGTAGATAATCAGCCCCAAGCAGGGCTTCTCCAGCTGCACTTGACTCCCAGCCACAGTGCAGGGTAACTTATCCGTTTCTCTTGTGCAAACTGAGACTGCCTTTTAAACAAGTTAAACAAATCAAACCGTTGACAGCCAGCAGATAAAGTTTTAAGCATTTTTTTAAACATGAAACACAGACAACAATCATTCAAACAACAAACCAAAAACAAATTGACAGACCTATGGACAGACATATGGTGCACCAAGGACAGACAATAGACAGGGAAGAGAACTTGATGTCCCAAAGAGATCCAGATATCCTAACCAGAACTAAGGATATCTCCATTAGGATCCAGAGAGGATGTAGGACTTCTCCCACTTTCCTCTCGTCCCCAGGAGAACTCTGAAATAGCATTTAACCATTTTCTTTCTTTTGATACAACGTCCCAGACATGGAACAACTGCTTTTCAGAAACCTACTCTTTCTCTCTCTCTTTCTCTCTTGTTCAAGATCTAACTCTTTATCTCTTCCTTCTTCTGGGAATTCTGCCAGAGAAGGGAGAGGAGGCACAGTGACAGCTACTGATAGTTGCTCTCCAGAGCCCTGTTTTTCTAACCTCTCCAATTTCTTCTCAACATGTATAAGTTTTTCATTTATATATTTACCATTCCTACTTCTGAGAGTCATGCACAGTATAAATATACTTGAGCTAAGATTTTTTCTAGCATCTGTTTTTTATTTTTGTTTTTTATTTTTTAGTCTTTTTATTTTATTTATTTTATATAAAAATAAAACATTTGTGAAGATGTTATTTTTTAACCCTTATTCTTCACACCTTGAGGGCCTCCTTGAGACCATAAAGAAAAGCCTCCTGCTTTACTTAATGCCTGTCCCATAATGCGTCGCCTGAGTTACCCCAGATCTGCCACAGATGGGCATTTCTGTGGTGACCAACTTATCCCAGATCTCCTACAAACAAGCGCCTCCGTGATGACCAATTATCCCAGATCTCCCACAGACAAGCATTTCTGTGGTGACCAATTATCCCAGATCTCCCACAGACAAGCATTTCTGTGGTGACCAATTACCTCAGATCTCCCACACCGCTTGCTTCCGTGGTGACCAACTACGACCTGATGAGTCAGTGGTTCCAAATGATGAGCGGCCGCTCCTTTAAGACAACGTTCTCTGTGATCCTTACTCAGGAAGGGGCCCTATGTTGGGCGCCAGCTGCCCTGGCCTGCGGGGGTTTTCAACAGGGGATCCTAGGAGAGAAGGGTAGAGAAATAGAGGCAGGAGATGGGAAGGACGAGGCCAAGACCAACTTTGTTTAGGGCTTCAAAAACTGTATTTTCTCTAGGAACGTACATAGGCAGGGGAAGAAGCAAGGCAAGTGGGATTTTCTGCGTAGCCCAGGCATTCAGCCAAGGTGAATCTCTGGCAGCTGTAAGATGTTTCTTCTGGCAGGGCGCAGTGACCATTGACCACCCAATTTCTCCAAGGTCTGTAGCTGAGGAGAAGTCAAAACCTAAGCTTATCTTTAAAATGAACTCTAAACATAAAGTAAGGTCAGTTTGGCTCCTGGCACTTTGGTAGTCAGAAGACAGTGTCCAATTCTCCAGAGCTATAGTTAACCAGCAGTTGTAGGTGCAGAAACTGAATTTGGGTCCTTTGGAAGAGCAGCAAATGCTCTTAGCAGAGTCAGCTCTGCAGCCCGCTGCTCCCATCCATACCTTGTTTTTCAATGATGTATCTTCACTGGTGAAACTACTCGGTTCTTGACATTCACCTACATCAGAGCTATCCATTCTGTGACCCTCGGAAAGATTACTTCAACTTACTGCTCTCTACTGACCTGCCTGGCTTGCCAGGTTGAGGAGCATCATTTTCAGACTTTTCTTTGTTATTGTGTTTATTACCCACATTTGAAGGGTCAGAGCCTTGGGCGTGGTGGTCTCATCAAGATGGCTTTGCCACTTGTCCCCAGTAAGACAGTTAAAAAGAAAAGTAATACAGATGAATTCACTGTGGCCCCTTTAGAAGAGGTTAAAGAGGTCCAGTGACTTCCAGCCCTTGTTAGGAGCCCTGGCATGAGAGTTTGGTTTAAACATAGCGTGGGTGATATCCATAATTGAACAGCCCCAGGTCTCAGTGTAGTTGTTGGCACCATTAACCCATCTTTTCTATAACTCTAGAAAATAACTCTATAGTTATTTTCTATATAACTCTAGTTATATATAGGGCTCTAGTCTATAACTCTCGGGATCTGTTGTTTCATTAATCTGACAGCACGTGTGCCTGTCTCTATGGCTTCTCTCCTGCCAGGATAGTGCAGCGCCTCTTCTGTTTCCTATATTGTTTCCCTTGTTGTTTGTTGGTTTTGTTTTCTTAGCTTGCTTAAGTTACAACCTTTAGTAATTTTCTGAGACAGGAGAGATAAGAGATACCCTTTGAATTCTTGCTTCTCTGAAATGCCTTAGTTTACCATCATAATTAATTAGTAGGCTAAGAGTGAGTTCTCTGTTGGAAATTATTTTATTGGAGAATTTTGAAGGAATTATCTTTTAACCTGCAGTATTGCTTTGAAAGAGTCTAATGCTAATTTTATCTCAATTCATCGTAAATCTGCCACTAATATCCCATCACTGACTCCCAAACTCACTTTTTTTTAATTTCAGGTTTTATAATATTGATAGATGAAGGCTTCATAATATTGATTGATGATTTGTGTGTTTGTGCACACACAGTTCAGAGGACAACTTGCAGTTACCATTTCTCTCCCAGGACTGAACCAGGTCCTGGCAGGCAGTGCCTCAGCTCCTCAGCCTCTCAGCTCCTCACCAGACCCTGCATTATTTTCCAAATGAATCACTTTTCTATTCCATTTTCTGTCTGAGGTTAGAGTTAGGCTTCATTAGCGAATCTGTTGTTCAAGTTTGTTTCTCCTTAGTCTTAATCTGGGAGATTTGCTCAATCATTTTCTTCCAAGTATTAGTATTAGTATTCTTTGCCATTTTGAATACCCAGTACTTTTTCTTTCCCTTCCCTGCTTTTGCCCATTTCTTTCCTCTCATTTCCTTCTCTCCCCTCCACCACAGGCTAGCTTTGACCTCTCAGTATGCCTGCTCCAGCCTCACTGGTGCTAGGATGAGTCATATGCCATCACAGCCATTCAGTAAGAACACTAGCTGGTCTTCGAGAAGATCCAGCTCAATGCCCAGCACCCATCTGGAGGCTCACAACTATCTCCGACTTGAGTTCAGGCCATCCAGTGACTTCTGTCTCCACAAGCACCAGGCATGCACACGGTTCACAGATGTACACACAGACAGAACACCCTTACATGTAAGATAAATAAATCATTTTTTAAAAAAGAAAGAAAAAGCCTTTTATTGCATGAATGTGCTGTCTTACCTGAGGATATTGATCATAGGTGCCTTGTTTTGTTTTGGCCTCAGTTTCCCCTTAAATCATTTGTTTGTTTGGGAACAGTTCCAGATGTTCCCTGACACTGTTCTGTTTATTTAGTACTTTGCTATCATCAGAATTATTATCCCATTTTATGTGTTAGGAGTATTTTTCCTGCATGTGTGTGTGCATCGCATGTGTGCCTGGTGTCAGTGGAGTCCAGAAGAGGGTGTCAGATGCGCTGTGAGCTGGGGCTGCAGACCGTCGTGAGCTGCCACACAGGGATCACCTGTGTCCTCTGAAGAGCGGCCAGTGCTCCTAACCAGGGAGCCGTCATCCCTCCACCCCGGTGCTTGGCATTGTATTCGAGCGTTGCTTTCTCCTTCCCAGTGTGTGCCGCTCCTTCACAGTCAGAGTAGAAGTGAAGCCTTGGCGGGTTGGAAGCTGAGTGGTCCGTGAAGTGGAGATGCTTTGACATATGGGACCCAAGTATGTTATTGGGCTTCCCATTTATCCTACACATACAAAAGTCCGGTCTCCCTGGGAAGTATGAGCGGCCACCCATGCTGTTAGGCACTGAGCAGGTAGAGGTGGGAGTGGTGGAGGGGAGGTGTGCAGCCCTTAACTCAGAGCTTCTCTTCCCCACATCACTCTCCGGGGGCCCTCGGGAGAGTCTGCTTCAGCACCCCAAGCCTGGAAGAGCTCTTCCCCAGCAAGCCTTCAGCACCCCCTTCCCAGCTGTCAGAGGCAGGAGCTCCGTGCTCGTCCCTGTTGCGGGACATCTTATCATGGCGATAGTTGACTGTTTATTAGTCCTTTCTCCCTGAGGGTGTAGATCCATCTTGTCATCCTTTTCTCTATAGTACTAGACTTGCTAGGTGTCCTGCGTTCATGTCTGTGTCCCAGGCTTAGCAGTTCATTCATTCAGATAGATCCGTCCTCAAAGCCAGGGGTTTCTTCCCTGGAGAGGGCAAAATGGACTGTTTCTATTTCTGTGGAGATTCTATAGGAAGGCACAGAAGTGCCTCATTGGTTATTGACCTTGTCTGTCTAACTACAGGAGGAGTTAGACAGGACCCACCCCCAGCCTGGCGTACAGACTCTAAATGAGTGGGTGACTACAATGCTCCTAGAAGATGTAGTCATTTCTTAGATAAAAATAAGCAAGCTTTTATTTCAAATAACTTCAAGAAATATGCAGATATTTACTAGGTCAAGGCTCAGCATTAAAAAACCATGTGGGCCCTTTTTTTTCTCTTGAACTTGTTTAAATAAAAACTTTCAAGTATATTTAAAAACATACTTTTAAAATAAATTTACTGTTTAATTGGTAAATATTACCATATGTTTAAAAAACACTACTTTTCAAAATAAATAACACATTCTACCTAAGGAAGAATCATTTAATTTTATCAACTATTAGTGATGTTGTGGGCAGTCATTTTTGCTTCGTTTTGTAGATGCCTGTGGTTTCTGAAAGTGTGGCTTTGGGTCAGGATTATTCGTGCCTCACTTTTCTATTATTTTATATATTTTTTTTAAATAGGTAAAATAGAGAACTTTAATATGTCAAAGTCCTTTGATACGATACTTCCAATATAGACATGTTAAATCTACAAAACTTCATAAGACCAAGGCTTAATCTTTTTTTAATTTTCTATTATTTTTAAGATACAATCTATTGTTTTGTGCATTATAATGTATTACTGTAAAACATTTTCCCCGTGTAATCCATGTGCTTGTGGCAGGTTTGTAAGTTAGGACACAGAGCACAATTGAACTTGATGACATTCCTGTCACACACTGGGGTCCTCCGCCCCAGCTCCGACTCAGGGTTAACTGTACGTTTACCTTTGTGGACCCTGGCTTTATTTTATTTTTTAGCTTTATTTTTTTCATCCATATTAGTGTTTACCTCCATATGTCTTTGTTCCGTGTGTTTAGTAGCCAGAGTCCAGAAGAGGTCATCAGTTCCCCTGGAACTGGAGTTGCAGAGGTTGTGAGGCGCTATGTGGGTGCTGGGAATTGAATTGGGGTCCTGTGGAAGAGCAGTCAATGCTCTTAACTGCGAAGCCATCTCTCCAGCCCTGCTTTATACCTTTAAAAAACAAAAACAAAAACAAAATAACCCTCTCCAAAAGACAGTGTCTTCAGTGCTGGCTTCAGGCTACAGTAAGGGGCACATGTTTGCGGCCTGCTCCCGTCTCTGCAGCTGGTAATCTTCTCTGCTATCAGTTTGCCCTTTTCCCTGAGGTTGCTAAGGCTGCTGGAATTCACTGTTCTAGGGACTCCTGAATGCTAACGTTTCAGTGGAGCTTTTCTAGTAGAGACCTTCAGTGTTCTAGCAAGTTACACGAAGGGCTAAAGGATCTGGAGCTCCAGCTGCACTGGCTTTTGCTCCTTAGCTGACAAGGTCTTATATGCAGGCCCATTGTTAGACGTCACAAGCTTTAAAAGCTCCAAATGCGGCTCTTTTTTTTTTTTCTTTTTGGTTTTTCAAGACAGGGTTTCTCTGTGTAGCCCTGGCTGTCCTGGAACTCACTCTGTAGACCAGGCTGGCCTCGAACTCAGAAATCCGCCTGCCTCTGCCTCCCAAGTGCTGGGGTTAAAGGCGTGCGCCACCACGGCCCAGCTGCTGGCATTCTTTGAAATTGTTTAAAGCTGCACTTATTTGTGTGAGGACAGATGTCTCCGTGTCCCCGATGGGTGTTTAGTGATTACACCACAGCGTTTGGGCGTTGGTTCTCCCCTTCCTCCATGTGGGAGCCAGGGATGGAACTTAAGTTTGTTAAGCTGAGCATCAGAAGTATTAACTTATTGAACTTCTTGTCAGCCCTCACCCTCCCCGCCCCCACTTGTTTTTGTGACAGATTTCTCTGGGTAGCCCTGGCTGTCCTGCAACTCACTTTGTAGATCAGGCTGGCCTCAAACTCAGAGATCTGAGTGCTGAGATTAAAGGCTTGTGCACCATGACCTGGCTAACACACCTCTCCTAGTGCATTCTATGCTCTGGTTCTGAGTTAAGCTTTGTTAGGTCTTAACCCTTTTCTTCCTGTGTGTCTTCTGTAGGACAATGGATTTTCCTGGTCACTTTGAGCAGATCTTTCAGCAGCTGAACTACCAGAGACTTCACGGGCAGCTCTGTGACTGTGTCATTGTGGTGGGGAACAGGCATTTCAAAGCCCACCGCTCGGTGCTGGCAGCATGCAGCACGCACTTCCGAGCACTGTTCTCCGTGGCAGAAGGAGATCAAACCATGAACATGATCCAGCTGGATAGTGAGGTGGTGACAGCCGAGGCCTTTGCCGCCCTCATCGACATGATGTACACCTCCACCCTCATGCTGGGGGAGAGCAACGTTATGGATGTCTTATTGGCAGCCTCTCACCTGCACCTGAACTCTGTGGTTAAGGCATGCAAGCATTACCTGACCACAAGGACACTCCCCATGTCTCCCTCTAGTGAGCGCGTGCAGGAGCAGAGTGCCCGCATGCAGCGCTCCTTCATGCTGCAGCAGCTGGGACTGAGCATCGTGAGCTCAGCTCTCAGTTCCAGCCAGAGTGGCGAGGAGCCGTCAGCCCCCCTGAGCTCGTCCCTGCGCAGCAACCTGGACCAGCGCACACCCTTCCCCATGAGGCGCCTCCACAAGCGCAAGCAGTCCGTAGAGGAGCGGGCCCGCCAGCGCCTCAGATCCTCCATGGAGGAATCTGCCATTTCAGATGTTACTCCAGAGAGTGGGCCTTCAGGAGTTCATTCCCGTGAGGAATTCTTCTCACCGGATTCTCTGAAAATTGTGGATAATCCTAAACCCGATGGGATGGCCGACAACCAGGAAGACGGGGCTATGATGTTTGATCGGCCTTTTGGTGCTCAAGAAGATGCCCAAGTGCCCAGCCAGTCAGATGGCAGTGCTGGCAACATGGCCTCTCGTGCAACTCAGGTTGAAACTAGTTATGAACAAGAAGCTGTAGCTGAGAAAGGCAGTTTCCAGTGTGAAAACGCTGAGGTTGGCCTTGGGGAGAAAGAACACATGAGAGTAGTGGTGAAGTCGGAGCCCCTGAGCTCCCCCGAGCCGCAGGACGAGGTGAGCGACGTGACTTCCCAAGCAGAGGGCAGTGAGTCTGTGGAGGTGGAAGGGGTGGTGGTCAGTGCTGAGAAGATAGGCCTCAGCCCTGAAAGCAGTGACCGGAGCTTCTCAGATCCCCAGTCCAGCACCGACAGGGTCGGGGACATCCACATCCTGGAAGTCACAAATGATCTACAACATAAGACCTCTTTTAGTATTTCCAATTTCCTCACCAAGAGCAGAGGCAGTAACTTCAGTGCGAGTCAGAGCACTGATGACAACCTCCCAAACACCACCAGTGACTGTAGGCTGGAGGGCGAGGCCCCTTACCTGTTGAGTCCAGAGGCTGGGCCAGCTGGTGGGCCTTCCTCCGCCCCTGGTTCCCATGTAGAGAACCCGTTCAGTGAGCCTGCAGACTCGCACTTCGCCAGACCTATGCAGGAGGTGATGGGCCTGCCGTGTGTGCAGACCTCAGGCTACCAAGGAGAGCAATTTGGGATGGATTTTCCCAGGTCTGGCTTGGGTCTCCACTCTTCCTTCTCCAGGGCAATGATGGGTTCCCCAAGAGGAGGAGCCAGTAACTTCCCATACTACCGACGAATAGCTCCAAAAATGCCAGTGGTAACTTCTGTCAGGAGCTCGCAGATCTCTGAGAACTCAGCCAGTTCCCAGCTAATGATGAACGGGGCCACCTCATTTGAAAATGGCCACTCTTCCCAGCCTGGCCCTCCGCAGTTGACCAGGGCATCTGCTGATGTCTTGTCAAAGTGCAAGAAGGCCTTATCGGAGCACAATGTCTTGGTTGTGGAGGGAGCTCGAAAGTATGCCTGCAAAATCTGCTGTAAAACCTTCCTGACCCTGACGGACTGCAAGAAGCATATCCGGGTCCACACAGGAGAAAAGCCGTACGCCTGCCTCAAGTGTGGCAAAAGGTTCAGCCAGTCCAGCCACCTGTATAAACACTCGAAGACGACCTGCCTGCGGTGGCAGAGCAGCAACCTCCCCAGCACCCTGCTCTAATCCCCCTGCGAGACAGCACACAGGCCAGTTCTGCACTGAAAGTAAAATTGCTGTTGGCAGGCAGCCATTGCTACTGGACTCAGTCTCGCTGTCCAGTGGCTCTCATGAATTCCAGCCAGGAGTAAGCAGAGGACTGTTAGGTGTAGCCCTTACCCTGCGCATTTCTTAGGGTGGAGGAATGCAGTCATAAAGTAGGTTGTCATTGTTGTTTAGAGTATCGCATTTAAAGATGGAAGCGCAGAAAACATTTTAACACTTTTAAAGCTCTGTGAAGCATTTAATTAAATTTCCTGTAGCCTGGGATGGGAGTATTCTATCCCTGTGCAGCAATGCAAAACATACTTCTGTGTAACCAGGTGACTTGGTGCTATCTGAAAAAAAGGCCTGGAGGACAAGCCTGTCTGCCACAGATGGTTACAGTGTATCCTGAGCTGGTCCCAGGCTCAGGAAGTACTGTGGTGTATTTTTATCTGAGTTGCAGTCACAGGCGCTGCCCTTTGATGGTGCTCACATTGGGTCCAGGGAATACACCCTTGGACCAACAGGTATATAGACTTTTGAATACATCTCTACAGCATAAGTGTTTTGGTAACTTTCCTGTTTGTTTTAAGAACTACAGTCGTAATGGCGTGTGTACTTGTAGGAGTGACAGTGGGGTGCTTCTGTCTGTGCAGTGTTAGCAGGGTTTTAACCAATGTATATTTCTGATGCTGTTTTGTTTGATGTAAGTGGGTAAGTAGTGTCCGTCTTTATTCTGGTGATATGGAGTCCTGTGTGTGGGTTCTCACGGTGTATTTGCCTTCACTCCATCTGGATGCTCAAGGCCACCCAACGTCAGCTGCTCTTGACCATGTCACTTCTCACTCCCAAGCCCCGTAGAACACCTCTCCTGGGTGTAACCAGGCGCTGCCGCTGTGGTTTTGTTCCTCTTCTGTGCTAGGCTCTCAAAGCTACACCTCATCTTTCAGAGGTGTCGCTCCTTTAACTCAGCGTGGAGTCAAACTTAAATGTAGTGGTGTTCATGTCTCAGTTCTGGCAGCCTACAGCATAGAATTCACCAAAAATATACAAGATTCCTGGAGTGGCATTCAATTCTCTGTCCTCTACCTTGCTCTCCCCTGACAACCGTGCTGTCAGGGCTGCTGCATCCTGATGTGCACCCAGGAGAATAGCACAGGTTCATGCATATCTGTAAGCTCAAGCTGAACAAGAATTTTCTTCATACTTTTTTCAGAGATACCAAACCATTGTATACAATTCAGAGAAATTCATTGACTTTAGAGAGCCACATTATTTCTGTTTATCCTAAAACAAAAATGAGCATGTGTCTTCTCTTAACCTGGTGTGACCATGAATCTGTGGCTTGACCTGTAATGCTCTGAGGGCATGGCACCTGAACATCGCGATTCCCAGGGAAGAAAGCCCGGATGGAACGCTGGACTCCTGCTGAGCAGCGTGGGAAGGAGACCGCTGAAGGCAAGGGGTCACTTGAGAAATTGCTGTGTGGCTTATTGTCAGCAGTCCTGTTGAGACACCGTGGGTGTGGGTCTCCACCTACCTTCATAGGGATCAGTGGGAGTCAGGTGGGTCAGCATGGAGAACCAGCGCTACCCTGCTGGGCGAGGAGCCAATGCCACAGGCATAGAGTAGCAGCTGTCCTTCCTGTCTTAAGGATGTGGTGCTTCAAGTCTGCCCCTTACCTCGGCTTCCAGACAAGTGGACTTTGCTCTGGGGCCCGTCACTGGCACTCGATGGGGCCTGCCTCTCTGCTGCTGGGTGGACCTGGAATCTCATCTACCTCGTAGTCAGTCTCTACGTGTGAGAAGCAAGCTTGAGGCCAGCGTCCTCCGACATGCTGTAGCACTTAAAGATTCCCAAGGGTCCCTGGGAAACTAGCCCAGGGCTGCTGCGACCTGGAGTTTCACTGGGATTCTAACTGGGACTGGGGACCTGACTTGATTTTTAGCCTTAATTATAGCCCGGCATAATCATGTACAATCTTCTGGAGGTGGCATCAAGTGCAGAGGCACCCTGTCGGGTGCTAATGCTGGTCGAAACAGATTTTAAGATTAAAAATTTGTCATATTCATGCCTCTAAATGCATGGTTTCCTTTGCTTCGGTTTGGGTTGAAACAAAACAGGGCAGTGTATCTGTCCTGTACTGTGGCTAGGTCGTCTTCAAATCAGTCGAGCCTCCAAGACAGGAATGCGCCCATCCTTAGGTTGCTCCTGCCTCCACTGCAGCTGCCTGTGCTGTGGCTGTGTGGGAAGTTCTGCAGGGGCAGTGCTTGTGGCCTGGCCTTGGGGAGGAGGGAACAGTAGGTGATTTAACAGGAGCACCTACCCGGAGCACAGAGGGAGCAGCAGGTAGACACGGACAAGGATCACAACTGGGAATCCTGCCTTCACTACGGCTGACTGACTGGCGGTGCTGACTTGTGGTGGCCTCCCTTGCAGTTCTCTCCCCTTTGTAGTGTGCTCTCGCCGTGGTCACAGTGTTGGGCTCAGACCCTGTGTTTTTCTGGTTCTGCTTGTCCCTCAGGGAGAGAGAAGAGGGAATTTGGTTGAGGACAGTGTGGAAGGCAGAGCTGAGCAGATCCCAGAAGCCCGAGTCAGCGAACACAGAAGATGCTCTTTTTGTTAGTGCCCCAAGTCACAGGCCTAGATAGTGTCAGGAATTGTTTAATGCTAAAATTACAGGCTTTTGGCAAGTATGTGGCACACTCCCTGAAAACACAGTGGAGGAGGCATGCCCCAGGCTCTCAGTCCGAAGGCCAGCTTGGCTCTGTCCAGCAAGATGTCTCCAGCCCATGGAAGGCCATCTGGCTACAGCTTGAGTTCACTGGGCATCGGCTCCCCTCTTAGGCCAGCCAGCAAGTTGTTAGCCGCCAGCAAGGACATGGTGTTGCGAGTCTTGTAGGTGGCGCTGCCAATGTGGGGCAGGATCACTGGAGGGAGAAGGAAGCATTGGTCACAGGACAAAGGCTCGCCTCAGCACTCCTACCAATGCACCCTCCGCCTGTGTCCTCCTACACTCAGGGAGGGTAGATGTTCCCCATGAACCCTGATTGGGGTTCAGAGGAACAAGAGCTGAGACCCATTTGGTTCTCCCATCTTCCCCCTCCACCACCACCAACACATACAAGACAGAAGATTTGAACCCTTAAAAATATAGTAGGCAACAGGGAGTCACTTGATGGTGAAACTAGGCACCAGCTTAGGAGCCCAGCAGTTACCACACCTGCACCCTTGAAAGTGGTGGCATAGGCCTTCTGAACTACATAGGGCTCCATGAGGGGATGCTGGGTAATACTGTAGGTGCCTCTGGTTCCAATACAAAACAAATGATGAAATTATCTCTAAAGAGCTGCCTGCCTTCCAAAGCTGTATGGCTATGAAGTGGGGATATGGCTAACTTTCCTGGTTGTGGACAGTAGCCCTCACACCACAGCCAATGGTCCTTGTAGGCTGGCCACCGTGACTGGGTCAGGAGGATTGCTAAGGGCTGCAATAATGGGTGCCTTCACTAAAGAGGCAGCAAGGACATGTCCAGAATGTAGAGGGACATCCAGAGCTCCGATGCCTCTCAGGAGGCTGGAGACAGAAACAGAGGAAAGGCAAGCACTGAGGCCAGGGTCTCGGAATACTCGGAATACTCCCAGATACCAGCATCCTCAGGACCGTTAAGTACAGTCTCAGGCTGCAGTCCAGACCTGACAACCAGTGGCCGACCCTCCAGGAGACCATAAACAGGAAACTATAGAGCAACTGCACTTGCTGACAAAGTAGCAATAGGGCATGCCCAAGAAGCATGCAGGGCCCTCGAGGACAAAGGGGGACAGAAGCTCAAAACGCCTAAGGCCGAAAAGGGGTCTGATGGCCGGTGAGCCTAAGTGCTGGAAAACCTAAAGCCGGACGGACTCCTCAGCCACAACGTGAGTGAATTGTTGCTAGAAACTTCTGGTCGTGTCACTACATACACTGCCAACAGCCTTTTAGAATGCCGTGTTTTCCCCATGAGTAGCGACAGGAGTAATGCCAGCCTCCCTTTAACAAGCCCGTTCGCGTCTTGGATCTGTCTGGGAACAGAGACCCAGCTGAGCACTGCCTTCCTGTTAAACGTCCCTCACTTTATTATTCTACACACTCCTGTGTAAAACACAGAACTCCTGGCTGGGTTCGCATTGCCTCAGCTAACTGCACAGCCAGGCCTGCTCCACAGGGCAGCTATGCATCTGCACCAGAAACGGTTCTTACCGCAGTTCTTGAGGGTCAGCAGGGGGTGGCTCAGAGGCAGTGGTTCTGGGGTGGTCACATCCAGTCCTGCTGCTGCAATCTGGCCACTGGCCAATGCCTGGTACAGGTCTTCCTGGTTTACCACATCTCCTCTGGAGGTGACAGCAATGGGGGAAAGAATCAGTCACCTTTACAAGTCACAGAATGCATTTTTCCATTCACCAAGCACCTGCACCGACTTCTAAGGCAGGAACATCTTAGAAAAACTACAGTGAGTCTGAATAAGAATGCTTGTCTTGGCCAGAGCCCTGCCACTCACTAGCTTGTGACAGAGCTGATAATGTCCTATGGGGCCAAGAAAACCCGGCTTCCAGGAATTCTGGGGGATGGGAATGTAATACAAGCACCCTGCACACGCAGGGCCCAGGAGGCGGCAGTTGTGTTGGGTTTGCACAAGTGCTCCTGATATAGCTGGCCCCTAGACTGTGGCCAAGAGCCACAGAATACCTGCATCCATGGGAGCCACCAGTAAAGTCAAGAACTGGCTTTCTGGAAACTTCATACCGTGCACTCAGTGGAGCAATGGACTATCCACCATGCAGAGCCCTACACAGCCTGAAGTGCATCCTGGTGCCGAGCAGGTGGGAGCTAAGGCTGCCGTGGGCATGCCCTGCTCCACTTTTCAATCCCACACCCAGGTCACTCTTGGCTGCTAAATGTTGGTAACTTCAGGTACCACTGGAATTAGGCAAACACTTCTGGAGCACATGAACCCTTGAGGTGGTTTCACCTAATCTTTCTCAAAGCCAATTTAAGGGTCAAAGAAGCTAGATATGGTGGCACACACAATCCCAGCCCTCAGGAGGTTGGGGCAAAAAGATGACAAGTTCAAGCCAGCCTTGGCTTGAGTGAGGCTGTCTCAAAAGCAAGGGTCAAGGGTGCTGACCAAGAAGGAGTTAAGGAGGCAAGGACAGGGGCATTGTTCCATCATAGGGTCACTGCCCTCAAGTCACCCATGATAGTGAGTTTTAGGGTCTGTGTCCCCAAGCCCACACAGGTTCAAACCATCAATGAGGTTAAGCCAGGCTCAGTAACATGGAAGATAGGCCTCTGAAGGACCCTACAAAGGTCCCACCCTCCACAGCAGAGGGAAGCGGGCCCACTGGAGGGCCCTGGTGACTTGTTCCCAGAATCACACTCCCGTGAGCCAAGCTCTGAGCAAGGTTGGGCTACTGCAGGGAACCAGGGCTGGGCCTGTGCTGACTGATCTCCCCCATCTCTCAAAGGGCCTTCCTGTATCAGAGCTGTTGGTTTACAGAGGTTGACCTGTCATCCTGAGCTCTCCCATCACCAACCAATAGAGACAGAAACTCCCGATCACTGCCGTAGGCACAGCCCTCTCTGGGAGGGCTAGGGGACTCAGGAATGAGAGCAACCCTGGGCTACCTGCTGATGTTGACAAAGACAGCTGTGTTCTTCATCTTCTGGAAGAAATCCTTGCCGCAGAGCCCCCTGGTAGCGGGTGTCAAGGAGCAGGAGACTACAATGAAGTCTGACTCCGCAGCCAGCTGAGTAATAGGCACTGAGAGGAGAGAGAGCTTCGTCAGAGGCTGACCTCCAGTGGGGGGCAGCAGGCTGGCAGAGACCAACGACATGGGGCAGCTCCCATCTCCACAAAAGAAACTCCCAGGATTCCAGGCATGGTGGCACACACCCGTAAATCCAGGACTCTGGAGACTGAGGCAGGAAGGCTACCTTGATTTTGAGGTCAGCCAGAGCTATATAGAAACACTATCTCAACAAAATCAGAGGGGCTGGAGAGATGGGTCAGTGGTTAGAGCACTGGCTGCTCTTTCAAAGGTTCTGTGTTCAGTTCCCGGCAACCACATGGTGGCTCACAAGCATCTGTAACGGCATCTGATGCCTTCTTCTGGTGTGTCTGAAGACAGCTACAGTGTACTCACATATGTAAAATAAATTTTTAAAAAACAAAGGAAAAACAAAATCAGAGGGCTAGGGAGATGTCTCTGTACAGTGTCCATTGCATGAGCCAGAAAACCTGAGTTTGGATTCCCAACACCCATCTAAAAATCTGGGCAAGGCTGGGCAGTGGTGGTGCATGCCTTTAATCCCAGCACTTGGAAGACGGAGGCACGCAGGTTTCTGAGTTTGAGGCTAGCCTGATCTACACAGTGAGTTCCAGTACAGCCAGGGTTACACATAGAGAAACCCTGTCTTTAAAAACCAAAAAAGAAAAGAAAATCTGGGGCAAGACTGTAGCCCCAACTCAGGAGAGACAGAGGCAGGTGGTTCTCTGGAGCTCCTGGCCTACCACGCTAGCCACATCAGTGAGTTCTAGGTTCACTGAGAGAGAGACCAAGTCTCAAAAACTATGACAGAGGGGCTGTAGAGGCGGCTCAGCAGTTAAAACTATCATGAGAGCCAGAGTTGGGTCCCAACACCCAGGTAACAAGCCACAAATCCTAAGTATGTCTGCAGTATTAACTCTGAGGTGGGCAGACACAGACCAGTTGCCAGGGTTTCTCACCTACATGAGAAAACTTCAGGTCTAGGACTCATGATGGAAGTCTGTGCCCCTGACTGACTAACACGTAAGGATCACGGGAACCCCCAGACACCTCAAGGTCCTGCATCCTGTCTGTAAATCACACACACACACACACACACACACACACACACACACACAC
This sequence comes from Apodemus sylvaticus, assembly GCF_947179515.1. Taxonomy (NCBI): domain Eukaryota; kingdom Metazoa; phylum Chordata; class Mammalia; order Rodentia; family Muridae; genus Apodemus; species Apodemus sylvaticus. The sequence goes on along the minus strand of NC_067474.1, from coordinate 58,322,610 downwards.
ACATACATACATGAAATTCAGAAGTCAGGGTTTTTTCTTACCAAACTCTGCCTGAAACTCTGCTGCTTCCTGAGGCTTGGGCTGGCGCCCCGCATAGAGAAATCTCTGGACACCAAATGGTTTCAGTCGTCGAGCAATGGCCTGACCTGGAGGCAAGAAACCCTTCTATGGCTTGGTCCCACCTTCCAGAGGGCAAGTGCAGGTGACCTGTAGAGGTGGGTAGGTGGGTCCCTTTTCTGTCTTAGTGGGGCTCAGGCTGCCCCAGTGTGACTAGTCCCCAGCCAGGACACTGCCCTCGGGGATCTAGAGGCAGTGCCACATTCTGTAGGACTGGCTTACACTGGCTTCACACAGTCCCCGTCATCTTGACGGTCACTTACTGACTCCAAGAACTGGATGTGGCATCTCTGAAGATGGGTTCAAGAAGTCCTCTGCTCTGGGGACATAGCCCTACCTCATTTGATGTTTGGTGGCACTGCCAGCTGCCAGCTGGCCCCACAGGACCTACCAGAGTTTCTCAGGCATGCCACATATGTGGCACTTGGGTTCTCAGACATGAACACACCCCAGGTTATTGAACTCCAAGAAGCTGCAAGGATTGCTGGCTGTCCAGACAGGTCACCTTCAGTCCCCACCCCCAAGCTGCCTCTGTACAGGCAGGGTGACAGCACCCTAGCCTCCCACCAGCCTTCTGAAGGGACAGCACTGGAGAGGGAACCCTCAGCTGCCAACTCCAGAGTGGGAAGTAGCCCGCCTTCCAGAACCCGGGTCCGAGGTTGGTGCAGGCTTTCCCACATGACCAGCCCAGCGTCTTATAGCCTTTGTGCTAATTAGTAGAAGAACCGTGGGTCTAGCAAGCTGCTCCCGCAAGCTCAGGGAACTCTTGAGATGGCCTTTTTATTCAGTTAGCCACATGCACGGCCTCTCCAGAGGACACCCATTGTCCAGGCCTTGGGGTCTCAACCGAAAGGGAAAGCTGGAGAACCGGCAGCGGGAGCCTCACCTATGCGCCCCAGCCCCACGATGCCAACAGTGCTCTGTGAGAGTCCGTAGCCGCACATCCATAAGGGGCTCCAGGAGCTCCAGCCGCCGCTGTGGGGAGAAGGAAGGGTGGTGAGCAGCCAGACCTTGGCATGAGATGAGGGACCACAAGGGGCCTTTGTCTGAAGCTAATTTTCTGCTTCCAGGTCATAGGGCAAGAGTGGCCGACAAATGGACGGCTCCTTTGAAGCCAATAGGATCACAGGAGGTGAAGCCACAAGGGAGCTGGGAAATGTAGGGCAGAGCTGAGGCTGCACCACCAGGGAGTGCAAAGCAAACTTAGACTCAGGGCTCCAGGACAAGTTCTAGGATCACACCACACAAAAGCTGACCTCTAGGGGGCACACTGCGGCCCCGCGTGGGCCAGACCTGGGCTTCTCACCCAGAACCCTCACACCTGATGGGAAAATGCTTTCTCTGTTGTGCCCACAGTGTCCCCGACATGATGCCCCTGGGCATTATCGAGCCAGATCCCCATTCCTCACATTGAAGAGCCATGCTAGCGTGGTGTGGGCACCTTGACTTCAAAGCTAGTCCCCTAGCCTGTCAGCTTCAGTAGCGGGGTGGGGGGGGGGGGTGTGCAGCAGTACACTCCAGAGCCACTCCACTGCTTCCCAGTCAGCAGAGTTTGTTTCTCCCTAAGCCTCATCTCTCACAACTTCCCTTCCTGTTCCCCCCCCCTTTTTTTTCCCCCCCGGATGGCTGAGTAGCATCTTTTTTTTTTTTTTATTTACATTGCAAATGATTTCCCCTTTTCTGGGTCCCCACTCCCCACAAGTCCCATAAGCCCTCTTCCGTCCCTCTATTCTTCCATCTACCCCTTCCCACTTCCCTGTTCTGGAATTCCCCTATACTCTTGCACTGAGTCTTTCCAGAACCAGGGCCCACTCCTCCATTCTTTTTGGACATCATTTAATTTGTGGATTATGTCCTGGGTATTCAAAGTTTCTAGACTAATATCCACTTATCAGTGAGTGCATACCATGATTGATCTTTTGAGACTGGGTTACCTCACTTAGTATGATGTTCTCCAGCTCCATCCATTTGTCTAAGAATTTCATGAATTCATTGTTTCTAATGGCTGAATAGTACTCCATTGTGTAAATATACCACATTTTTTGTATCCATTCCTCTGTTGAAGGACATCTAGGTTCTTTCCAGCTTCTGGCTATTACAAATAGGGCTGCTATGAACATAGTGGAGCATGTGTCCTTATTGCATGCTGAAGAATCCTCTGGATATATGCCCAGTAGTGGTATAACAGGGTCCTCAGGAAGTGACATGCCCAGTTTTCTGAGGAACCGCCAGACTGATTTCCAAAGTGGTTGCACCATCTTGCAATCCCACCAGCAGTGGAGGAGTGTTCCTCTTTCTCCACATCCTCGCCAACACCTGCTGTCTCCTGAATTTTTGACCTTAGCCATTCTGACTGGTGTGAGGTGAAATCTCAGGGTTGTTTTGATTTGCATTTCCCTAATGATTAATGATGTTGAACATCCTTCCTGCTCCCTTTAATGCAGCTCTCCCTACTCCAGAGACGAAGCCTGTCTGGACAGGGCTGCCGAGCGCTCGGGCCTCACTGCCGAGCACGCCTGACCTGCCCAGGTGTCCACTTACTTCTTGACTTCCTCTATGGCCTCTGGCAACCGGCGGCAGGTGGTGAGTAGGAGGGAGACGGCGAGTTCTGCAGTGGCATCTGTCAGGACACCTGGCGTGTACCCCACCCGGATCCCGCTAGGAGGCAAACATCTGGTTGTTAACATCAGCCTCAAGTCCCTTCACCGGTGTCCCCCCAATGGTCATTTCCATGATGTCCCACTGACTGCCAGGAAGCTCAGAACTATAAATGGCCCTCAATCCCATCACATCCCCCTCTGGGGCGTAAACGAAAAACAGAAGAGCGGGGCTCACAATCTGGAGTGAGTGACTACCCAATCACCCGGAATTTCTTCATTGGAAAAGGAAGTCAGAACACTGGCCTTTTCTTTTTCCAGGATATCCCAGAGATCAGAAAGGACAGCAACCATGACGGGGTATGGTCACAGGCCACCATGGCTTCTAACTTTCTGGGTTTAAGTGGTTTGTGCACATGTGGATGTTTAGCATCGGCCACCTGGACCTCTCACAGAGGCACATGACACCAGGCAAGCAGAGAGCTCCCCTAGCCCGCTCTGCCTCAGCCCCACCCCAGGCAGGCGTGGTCCAGAGTCCCAGCTGTACTCACCGCGACTTGATTTCATCCAAAGCCAAGTGATCCACCCCCACAGACAGGGTGCTGACCACTCTGAGGTTGGCTCCTATTGTGCAAAAAAAAAAAACACGTGTCTGTCCTCATGGAATTCAAACCACCAGGTTGATCCCAGGAATACCTACTTATCATTCTTAGACGAAGGGAAGAAACTGCTATCTCTGTCCCTAGTAGTAAGCAGACCCATCTCTGCCGCCTACAACAGGAGCTCAGGGAGTGTCCTGTTCCAGTTGCAGAACATTCTTGGTCTTTTCAGCTCTCTCACTCTCACCCATCAGTGGCCTTGGGTTCCCTTTGGTCACATCAAAGGCCTCTCCCCAGGGACACTCTGGAAGCGCTGAGGCGGCTGGGGTGTGACCTCATGGGCTCTCTGTCACTAAGGTCAAGGCCAGGGTGAGAGTGTTTCTGCACTGAATCTGGCGGCCTTAGGTCTGAAGTGTTCCGAAATTGCCACGACTCAGAGGACGATGTGGTTCTCCCTATCCAGGAATAAGGCCTGGGGCCACAGCTGCTGCACACACACTCGATGGGCGCCCATCAGCGCTGGGCACAGACAGTGCTGGGCCCTCTGCCCTGCAGCACACAGGCCCAGGGAGATCTCAGAGTCACAAAGCAAGGCTGTGGCACAGCTGAGAGGGTTCAGAGCTCAGGATACCTGCCTCCAACCCTCATCCCCCACTCCCACTCAGGCCTCCTGAGTGGAGCCTCCTGGGAACTTACAAGCCAGACCACGAACAACAACTCATGCCAGGTGGAGCTACTGCTGGGGATGCCCCTCAGAATCAGGAGGGAATACTACAGGAAAAATACTACAGACCAGCAGCTCAAAGGCTGGCTGCAGAGAGCTGGTGTGCTCACCCGACGACCCCCTCCCCCCTCTGAACTTTGCTCAGGACAGCTCAGGACATACCTGCAGCATCCAGAAGTTTCTTGTCCACACGGTCAGTGAGGCGGCAGAGCAAGCCATGGGCCCCCACCACACCTTCCTCCAGATCCTTTCTGGGGATGGGATCATCCGAGTTCCACTGCTCCACCTCACAGCTGAAGGAAAGGGAGGCCACTCAAAGGATGCAGGGCGCCTCCTAGGTCCCATAGCATGCACAGCTGGCAAACATGGCCTTTCGCCCGCTATGGCCTTAGGCTCGCCAGTTAAGGTCACCAGTGGAGAGCCTCAGAACTGTCAGGAGTGTAGATGGAGGAGGGGGTGAAGGGTTGCCCAAGTGAGGAAAGCTGACAAGGGCGGAAGGCTCCCCTGGCCATGGGAGCACTTGAGTGCTCTTCCTCAGTAGCCTGAAGGGGGAGGTGCTTCTCCACTGAATTCAGAGCAGTCCTGGTATGTGTACACAGTAGGCACTGGACGGTGGCTGTCAGGTCCTCAGGTCCATTTGCCTCCACTCCTCAGCACCAAAAGTAGCAATAAAACAAGTCCTTAGGAAAAACCGTGCTGTGCTAGAAAAATTTCAAAACAAGTCAACACATCCCCCAAACCATCAAAATTTAATCCCAGCACTCAAAAGGCAGAGGCAGATGGAGCTCTGTAAATTCGAGGGCAGCCTGGTCTACAAAGCGAATTCGTGGATAGGCAAATCCTGTCTCGAAAAATAGAAAACAAACAAAAATTGTCTGCTGAGCGCTCTCACCTCCTCCCAAACTGGCATGGTAATGCAAAGCTGTCAAGACAAAGTGACTACCCTGCAGTGGGACAGGACTGGGCATAGGGGTCAGGTCTGTCACCTGGAACGGAGTGACCCCAGGCCAAGGAACAAGCCTGTGTTTTCAAGTCGGTGATGCAGAAATTCTACAGCTGACTTCACTGTGTTGGAAGGACTGGGAGTCTGTGTTCACAGCTCCTGGCAAGGCTACCCACTAGACAGGGTTCAATAGGAAGAGAACAAGTCATCAAATGTCCCCATTGAGTATCCAAAGGGGCCAGCCAGTGACTGTCATAGTCCCTGAACACTCCTGCCTGCCAGCTAACCTCAGAGGGTAAAATTCACGGCCTGGACCTTGCCCCATAGGCAAGAGCCTGGAGCCCGCAGCAAGCCGCCACCCGGAGAACTTTCTCTAATATGGCCCCAAACTCCAAGTCAGCCCCTTGGGGACACAGCTGGCAACCCCTGAGCAAAGCCCCCAAGCGCCAGCTCCACCCTCTCGGGTCCTGGCTCCACCTTGCCTGCCTGCCAGGCACCCGGCTCTTGAGAGGTGTCCCCCAGCCCCGGGACAGCTCTGGAAGCCCCAGCGGCACGTCTGGAGACAGCCGATCCACCCTGCGCGGACGCAGGGGTGGCTGAGGTTGGGTGGACTGGACAGCGTGCCAGGGGCTCAGCTGCAGTCCCCGTACCGACGCGGACGCTTACTCTTTGGCCTGGGCGAGCGCAGCCCTGCCCTCGGCCGGCAACGGGCCAGTGACGAACACCTTCATGAGTCGCGCCGCTTTCATAAGACCCTCAGCAGCAAACACGAACCAGGCTGCCTTGCAGAAGGCGACGGAAGTGTGGGCGGGGCCGGCGTTAGGGGCGGAGCAGGGGCTGGGGGCGGGGCCGAGTCGGGCCCTTGTCCATCTAGTGTGGTTGCTGTGGCTGTAGCTCTGCAGACTTAGTGTCAAGGAAAGAGGCCCTGTGTTTGTGTGGGTTGACTGTAGAAATTCAAGAGCCTTCTTGGGCGTGTGTGCTTTCAAGAGTGACTTGGCCTCGAGACTGTTCCAGACAGAGGTTTCCAGTTAAACACACGGAATTCTAAGCCAAACCTGACCTGAATGCTCTCAGGAGGCTGAGAGAGAGGGTCTGAATCCACACATTATAACTTTAATACTTAGGATGATTCCCTACACGCACTTTACAATTGTAATGATATTTTAACCCATCACTGGCCACCCAGGCAGGCTGGACTCCTGCTGACTGTCTGGAAGCAGTTCCTGAGCAAGACAGGGACCAGGTATGCTGGGCTGTGGGTAGATCCGGGGTTTGCAGGTAGACAGGACTGAGTCTGGATCTTGGCTCTAACCCTTTTGAGCTGTTTGACTTTGAGATGACATCTGAGTCCTAATCTTCATTCCCACCCCTAATTCTCCAGGCACATCATGAGGATAACATTTCCACTGAAGGTTGTTTTCACTACTGAACTGGGTGCTTAGCCTGAGGGTGGCAGAGCTCATGCTGTAGTGCCCAGCTGTCTGGGGCTAAATGCCCGCTTCACCACTGTAAGTAATTATTAAACTTTGTGTGCCTCAATGCCCTCATCTGTACAATGGGGATTGTAGTAGTACTTGGCTCTTGGCTTATTGAGAGATGAAGTGTATACTGTGCTTATAATAGATTTATAATCCAGCATTCAGGAGGTAGAGGCAGGTTTGCAAGTTCAAGACCAGCCCAGACTTCAAAGCTTGAATTTGCCAGAATTATATGTCCCTACATCACTTCCTATTGCCATCTGGGTCCCTGCCAAGTCTTTACACTGACCTCCCTGTCCTAAGTAATACATTAATGTCTCCCCTACTGACCCTTATGTGTGTTGCTAAGTCATTGCAGGGAAAGGAAAGGTCCTGAAATTTGTCAAACATTGACACAAGGAGGTGTTTTTGTGCCCCCAGGCCAGGCCTGATGGGCTCTGCTCAGCTCTCTCCACATACCCAGGACAGGCAAGGAAAGTGGGCACTGGATATGCATGTCAACAAGGGGTCATGGGTCCCTCCTTCAAGGCAAATCGTCAGCTGACCTTCTGAAAACAGAGCATAAAGCCAGCCAAAGGGCCTGCAGCCTGCCTTCCACTTCAGAGGCTAAAGCCAAAGAGCATCGGACATCGACAATGTTTATAGAGGCCTTAGCAAGCTCAGGAGACTGTGGCAAACACTTTTCCTGGAAACGCCTGTGGCTGTGTTTCCCCAGTCTACAGACCAGAAGCTGAGGACAAGAGTGGGAGAAGCCAGGCTGGAGAGATGGCTCAGTGGTTAAGAGCACTGACTGCTCTTCCAAAGGTCCCTAGTTCAAATCCCAGCAACCACATGGTGGCTCACAACCTTCGGTAACAAGATCTGACTCCCTCTTCTGGAGTGTCTGAAGACAGCTACAGTGCACTTACATATAATAAATAAATTAAAAGAGAGAGAGAGTGGGTGGGAGAAGCCACTTAAAGTCACACAGCCACTAAGAGACAGTGCTTGGACTCAAGCCCCAGCCTTGGCTCTATTCCCCACGTTTTGCCACCCAGAAAGTATTGTAGGAAGACCAGGTTTTGGCACAGGCTTGGGAAAACTCCGAGGCAGCATTGTGGTTAGAATCCAGAGGTGGGCACTAGGTGGGCACCAGGAGACGATGAGGAATGGCAGGCTGGTGTGGGGACTGCAGAGGAGGCCAGGCCAGGAGGGGCTTATGGCCCTGCAGCTCAGTGTGTGGTAGCTTCAGGCTGGGGAGCCCAAGGTCCTGGGTTCGGAAGCAGGAGCCTGCAGACACACTGGTCGCTTACCGTGAGCCTCACCAGGAACTTGTCACAGAGGAAGCCTTTGTCTCTGTCCCTGGTCATCAGTTTGAATACAGTTTCTCTTTCTCATGATACCCATGCTCAAAATGGCATTCAAAATGGCCTGCCACCGGACTTTCATTTCACATCCTGATCAGCTGATGTCCCTAAACTTTTTCTGGCATCTGTGTCAGCTGTTTGCCTCCAGCTTCAGGCCAGCCAGTATGGCCTCTGCAGCCGCTCCAACCCTCTCCTAGCCACTGGTAACCTGCCTAGATCGTTATGTGTAATGTGTGAATATTAGAAAGACCAAGTCACCAGTGTGGTGCCGAATGTTTGGAAGCTCAACTCAGAAGGCTGAGGCAGAACTGTCATGAGTTTGAGGCTAGCCTGAGCTACAGAGTGAGTTCATGGCCAGCCTGAGACACAAGGTGGGACCCTGCCTCAAGAAAGTAAGGAGGGGGCTGGAGAGATGGCTCAGCAGTTAAGAGCACTGACTGCTCTTCCGAAGGTCCTGAGTTCAAATCCCAGCAACCACATGGTGGCTCAAAACCATCTGTAATGAGATCTGACGCCCTCTTCTGGTGTCTGAAGACAGCTACAGTGTACTTACATATAATAATAAATAAATCTTTTTAAAAAGAACAAAAGAAGGAGAGATTAGAATTTATGATCACCAGTGGCAAACTATGTGGCAAAATGGGGGATAATTGGCAACATAAAGTCAATCCTAATCTGTAAATTCTGACACTGTAGAAAAGCATGGCTCTATGCCTCTGCTCTGACATCCCGGAGATGTTCCATTTGGACCATGCTGTGTCTATGGTTCAACATGGGACCTTTCCCAAAGGGCTAACAAGTTACTCAGCAGCAGCAAAGGTTGTGTAAACACAAAACGAATGTCTAAGATGCAAGTGGCCCATGGTGCAGGGCCGTGGAGAAAGCAGCATCTCTCTACGACCGCCCACCAATCGTTTTCATACCTGTGGTCTCTTCTCAGAGACAGGCACTATTCCTAGTTTTCTCTTCTTCTTCTTCCTCTTCTTCTTCTTCTTCTTCTTCTTCTTCTTCTTCCTCCTCCTCCTCCTCCTCCTCCTCCTCCTCCTCCTCCTCCTCCTCCTCTTCTTCTTCTTCTTCTTCTTCTTCTTCTTCTTCTTCTTCTTCTTCTTGAAGTGTTTATGCTAGGCAGTGGTGGCAAATATATTTAATACCAGCACTCCAGCACTGGGGTGGCAGGGTCAGGTGGATCTCTGTGAGTTCAAGACCAGCCTGGTCTACAGAGCGAGTTCCAGGATAGCCAGAGCTATGCAGAGAAACCCTGTCTCAAAAATTCCACCAGTGCCACCACCAATGATAGACAGATAGATAGATAGATAGATAGATAGATAGATAGATAGATAGATAGACAGACAGAAAAGAAACAAAACTCCAGTCCCTGGAAGATAAGTTTCCAGTAACCCTGACTCAATGACCCCCAACCCCCGGAAATGTACAGCCTTGACCCTCTCCTTGCTCTGATACGCCTGCCTAACTGCTTTTTTGTTTCGGAAGCCTGCTTGTGCATAGTCAAGGGCTCTTTTGAGGTTACCTTGTCTACCTAATCGCTGCAGGACAGAGCAGCTCCTAGCTACCTTGTGCTGATACTCACGTTCTTCTTGTGGTTTGTCCTTTAAAAACCCCTTCAAGCCTCACCCCCGTTCTCACAGCAATCTCAGGTTGGGCTTGGAGACTGTTGTTCTGGAGTAATCAATATATCTTTTCATTATAATGTGATTGAGTCTATGGTCTTTTCCCAGGGACCAGGAACTCTGTAAGGGTTTGAGCTTACATAACTTTATCTGCGTAAGTCCCTAGAAGCAGAATGACTGGGTCAAAACTGTGTGCACTGCAGAAAAGGAAGGAAAATCATGAGCACTAAAATTCTGATAGGCCCTGCCAAATGCTCTTCATGAAAACCATTCAGTTGAATTTCCTAACATGTATAGAAGTACTCATTTCCCAGGGTTCTAATTTTAAATGGTAATGTATTATGATTTTAATTTTCAGCTTTCTTGAGCAAGGATGAGCCCTTTTGTACATTTAAGAGCAAATGTGTGGCTAGTGAGATGACTCAGGGGTTCAGAGCAGTTGCTGCTTTGCAGAGGACCCAGGATTAGTTCCCAGCATCCACCTGGAGGCTCCCAACCACCTATAACTCCAGTTCCAGGGGATCTGATGCCCTCCTGTGGCTAACCAAGGTGCACAAACATTCAAATACTTAAAAAAATAAATAAATCTTTTCTTGTCAAAAGAACCACTTCATTTTCCAGAACCTGCTGATACCCTTGGCTTCTTCAGATGGCCAGGCTGTCTTTGCCTTGGGAATTGGTAGCACACTGAGGAAATTAGACATCTGCATGTAATGAGGTTGCAAATATCCAATATGTCTCCCAGTTTGCTGTTCATCTTGTGGTTTTATCACTTCTCCTTGCCTCTCCTCCTTTTGTGGGAGGGGGGGGCAGTGGTGATAGGGATGGACTCCAGGCCCCCACACATCTTAGGAAAGTACCCTAGTACAGAGCCAGACCCTGACAAGCCTGATTTTATTGATTTATTTGAGATGGGTTTGTGTAGCGCTAGCTTCCCCTACCTCTCCCATTCTAGGATCACACATGCGGCCCACTACACTCTGCCCTTGCAAAGTTTTTCTGTAATGAGGAATATTATTTCTGTAACTCCTAGGCTATGTCACATAGACTCGCTATAATTTATATCTGTTGCAAATGAATGATCTCCCAAACATGGTGGCTTTAACGCAACGGCCACCATCTTACTGTGGTTACTGAGTTTCTGCGTGTCTGGGCTCGGCTGATGGGTCTTAGGCTGCACACAGCTGCGGGCAGGTAATGGCTGGGCTGGGGCAATGAAGGCTTTCCACACTTGTGTCTGGTTACTGATGCCAGCCAGCAGCTGAACTGTTGTATCAGCATCTACACAGTGATGACCTCACTATGCCAACTTGGACATCCTTGGGTTCCGGAGACTGGGTTCTGAGCATGAGCCATGTTGAGAGTCTGAAAATAGAAGCTTCCCGTTTCTGAGGCCTGAGTCTGGAAACCCCCAGGCCAGTGGACAGCTCTGAGCATCTCCAGCGTCAGGACCTCCTCTGATGGAGGAGGGTCAGCCACCCAGGGCACACCCAACACTGCCACTGTGCTCCCCAGGCAGACAATACAGCTTTTGTTGTTTGTTTTGTTTTGTTTTGTTTTTCAACACAGGACTTCTCTGTGTACCTTGGCTGTCCTGGAATTCACAGAGATTCAACTACCTCTGCCTCCCAAGAGCCGGGATTTAAGGTGTACCCTGCCCCCAGACTCTCCTCATCCCTCCAAACTGAGTTAAGTTTTTTTTTTTTTAAAGATTCACTTATTTATTACATGTAAGTACACTGTAGCTGTCTTCAGACACTCCAGAAGAGGGCATCAGATCTTGTTACGGGATGGTTGTGAGCCACCATGTGGTTGCTGGGATTTGAACTCAGGACCTTCAGAAGAGCAGTCGGTGCTCTTAACCACTGAGCTATCTCTCCAGCCCTCCTGAGTTAAGTTTTTAAAAAACAAATCTCGTGCTTTCTTATTCTGGAACTTTTGCAAGTTACTTTTGTTGTTGTTGTTGTTGTTGTTGCTGTTGTTTTCTGAGAGAGCACTGGCTGTGTAACTCTGGTTGCTGTAGAACTACATGGACCAGGCAGGCCTTGAACTCACAGACTTACCTCTGCCTCCCCATCAACTTTTATGGCTCTCGGAGTTTTGGAAATTTGCTATTTTTTTTTTCAGACAGATAGCAGTTGTTTAACATTTATTCTGAAATTATGCTTTTTTTCTGTTTAGTTTAAAAACTTGGGGATGGAGATGTAGTTGAATAGGTAGTGTTCACAAAGCCCCAGATATAATCCCCAGCATCTTATAAACCAGGTGTGGTGGTACTTACCTGTAACTTCAGCACCGTGGAGATGGAGCCTGGAGGAAGTTTAATGCCATTTTTAGTGACATAGTGAATCAGAGGCCAGCCTGGGTTACTTGATAACCTTTCTCTAAATAAACACATAACAAAAGTTTACCACCATTAAATAGTGAACTCACATCTCCTGGGATCTATTTCTAAACTTTAAGTTGTCTTCTGCAAAGCTCTCAGTTTGTCATTGGTGTTGGTACCCCACCAGGCAAATTATTGTACATTTGTAGTATATTGAAAATATCAGGATTACTTATTGAGTAATCTGTCCTCTGCAGAGTAAATTCCAAAGTCTGCTTGCACTCCCTCTGTTTGTTGGACCTGACTTTACTATGTCTGCTCAGCCCACTAGCATTTTTAGCCATAAAATAAATTTTATTGAAAATAGAGTTTTGCTATGTAGCCCAGGCTGATCCAATTGCCTCCCCCTCTGACATATTAGAATCACAGGCCTGTACTATTATATCCAGCTTAAAATTCATTTTAATCTCAAGTACAGCAAGTCCCTGTGGGAAGAGATGTTAAAAGCTGTGGACACCTTCTCCCTTCACAGTAAATCCCTGGTTTGCTCCCTTCCCCCAACCCCCCGAGAAGCCTTCTGTGGAAAGCAGTGTTAAATTGAAGGCCCCTTCTCAGGCTCACAGACCTCTAAGATGCCCGAGGTTGGGGGTTCCTGTACCCCACACTGGGCCAGGAGATCAAAAACCTTCTCTTGGTCACCCTCTTTGGAAAGCAGCACGGTATCAAGCTTACAGAAAGGACCCTGTTCGTCGGTGATGGAAAGGCAGCCGGCTCAGAGCTAAGGAACATCCATCCCGGCCTGGCATTGCCCAGCTAACGTTGAGGTTGGACAACGAGGAGAAGGGAGAGAAGAAATCCCTGAGGCAGAGGTGAGGAGTCAGTCTTCCAGGGCCTTGTGTGGTTCCTCACAAAGTTTTGAAGTCAGAGGCAAGGGGCAGGTGGCTGTTGCTGTGTCAGGAGGCTCCATCTTGCAGCCGTAGGCTGGACAACAGGGGCATGGTAGGTCCATGGGGTCTGAGTGGGGAGGTGGGACTCCAGGGTGGCCTCGGGGATGGGAGCCTGCACTCTGCCTCACTTGTGCCTGTGGGGGGCGGGCATCTGGAGGCCATGGGGAGGTTTTCTCCAGCAAACATGGTACAGCTTCAGAAGCCCTGCCGTCGATGGGGAGGAAGTGACCTTCTGTGTGGAGGGGAGAGCCTGTGGCCGGGTGCTGCTGGGGCCTCTACTGCGGGGGGCCTCGGCCCTCTAGCCACAAAGGGTGTATTGTGCTGACTGTGGGCTCTGTCTGGGAGATCAAGTCTGGCCAGTGCCAGGCTCGGCTGAGGAGACCTGAGTAGACGCAGACTCCTGACTGGGGAGGTGAGAGGCAGCCGAGAAGTCTTTGTGGCTTGTGTCATGGCTGAGGCATCGTGAGACGTTGGCTGCTGATAGGATTGGGGCCACAGACTGGCTGGGTGACATCTGCCAAAGCCCTTCTGTCTAACCGGGGGGGGGGGGGGGAATCACTGGGGTCTCTTCATGGGCGGCCGATGCTAAGCCAAGTCTTCAGGCTGCGCAGGAGCCGGTGGCTCGGTGGGATTATCTTACACCGCACCCTGCTGGCCAGGGGACGAAATACATCCATGGCATGTCCCTAGCCTTGTTGGACTCTGCCGCCCCCTGGTGTTCATCCTCACTGTTGTGACACATGCCCCTGTAACCTCTCCCCTGCAGGCAGGCCCTGGGTCTCTGACTTTTGTTGGAGGTGTGGAGGGCTTTGAACCCAGGTCCTGCTTGGTCCTTGGCAATTTTTCCTGATCACCCAGCTTCTGTTAGATCCTCAGACTCGTCTCCACCTCCCCACCCCCCACTTCTGGGATCTGGAGGCCTGCAGGCTTGTACTAACCCGGAAGCCCTCCCAGCCCTCCAGCAGCTGTCCCAGAGTCCTGTGTCACTCCGTTCCCCACTAGCCTCAACTCTGTCCAGTCTTTGTCCCATTGAAAGACCCCAAATGCCGGGCAGTGGTGGCGCACACCTTTAATCCCAGCACTTGGGAGGCAGAGGCAGGCGGATTTCTGAGTTTGAGGCCAGCCTGGTCTACAGAGTGAGTTCCAGGACAGCCAGGGCTACACAGAGAAACCCTGTCTCATTCCCCCCACCCACCAAATAAAGACCCCCAAAGCTGTCCCTGTCACCTGGCTTTCTCCCTGCACTTGCCCAGACATAGAGTAGCCAAGCTGAGGCCTTTTGCCTAGAGATACCAGGAGGCCTACGGGCTCAGCTCAGAGTAGGGTCTGCTTTCCCAGCCGGGGGAGGGGCTGCAGGAGGAGACAAATCAAAGATGCGTTTCAATACTAGGCTTGTCCAGGTACCTATAAATTCATTAAGAGGTCAAATCTCAGATTTAGAATTATGTACTTCCCAACTGTTTATTCAATACATGGTTAACAACAGGATACATTATCCTAACATATCCTAAATGTGCTGTTTGAGTTAATTAACATTTACTACCTGCATGAATGTTAGTCATGCATACTGTGGAGGTTTGACTGGGAATGGCCCCACAGCCCCAAATATTTGAATGCTAGGTCCCCAGCTGATGAACTGTTTTGGAAGGATTAGGAGGTAGGGCCTTGTTGGAGGAGGTGTGTCATTGGGTGTGGGCTTTGAGTGTTCAGTATCCGTCACCAGCCTCTCTCTCTCTCTCTCTCTCTCTCTCTCTCTCTCTCTCTCTCTCTCTCTCCTCTCCCTCTCTCTGCCTGCATCTCAGTTCCTTCTTCTCCGGCATCATACCTTCCTGCTCCCATGCTCCCCACCATGATGATAATGGACTGACCCTCAGAAAATATAAGCAAGCCCCCAATTAAATGTTTCCTCTTATAAATTGCCCTGGTCATGGTGTCCCTTCTTAGCATTAGAACAGTAACTAAGACAGACAGCTAGTTGTTGGCTCAACACATGGTTAACAAAATTAACATTATCCCAACATGCCATTACAGTTAACATTAACCACCTGCATGAATATCCTTACACACACGTTAGCAGAAAGAGCCCATTTCTTCCAGGTATCACCCACATCACATTCTGTGATCAAAACTAGCTTTAAATGGAGTAGAACTTAAGATGAGTTTTTGTTATGGTAGTGGTGGCTTTTATTTTATTTTACTTTTTTTAAGAAAGGGTCTCATGTAACCTAGACAGGTCTCAAACTTACTATGCCGATAAAGATGGCTTTGAACTCCTGATCCCCCTGCCTCTGCCCACGAAGTACTTGAATTACAGGCCTGTACAACTGTATCTGGCTTGCTTTTTTTTAAAATGTGTTTTATTTTTGAGGCAGGTTCTATTTTTCCTGGCCCAGGCTGGCCTCAAAAATCTTGATTTTTTTTCCTACGTCACCCCCGTGGGAGCTGGGATCATAGGTAGGGACCCCTATGCACGGCAAGATTTAAGATTATCTCATAAATGTTTCATCATCATCACCACCACCATCATTTTGAGTGAGGGTTTTACTATGTTGTCCTGTCAAAATGGGAACTGAGTGTACGAATCAGGCTGGCCTTGAACTCGTAGCAATCCTCCTGCTTTTACCTCTGGAGTGCTGGGATTACAGGCTGTGGCCATCACCTCAAATCTTGGAGCCACTAACCTTTCAACAATGCTCTCTCCAGACACAGAAAAAGACAGAGAGCATTTTGAGCCCAAGGCTGACCGCTGAACTCACGGTTCCTTTTGGGCTTTAGACAAGACGCTCCTTCTCTTAGGACCTTGCTTCTTCATGAACCGTGAAGCAGAAGTAGCAGAGACCGGCCCACTTCTTCAAAGGGCTGGACTGTAAATGTTCCAGCTTTCGGGCCACGTGGTCTCTGCTGTAACTTCTCAGCGCCGTGGTTACAGCACAAAGGACACTTCAGACAAAGCAGATGAGTCCCAATAAAACTTTATTTGTGGCTGCTGAAATGTCAGCATCGTCTCTTTCTCATGTATCACAAACTGTTCGTTAGATTTTTTTTTTTTTTTTACTATGGTAACCTACAGGTGACCAGAGTTAGCCCACAGGAGTCATGTATCCCCAACGCACTGGGGTAGGTAGCTCTCCGACTTCAGCATGTGCATGAGTTATATAGGGATCTTGTTAAAAGACAGGCTCTGATTCGGCGCATTTGAGGACCAGGAAATCTGCTTTTCCTATGAGCTCCACGTTACATTCTTAGTGGTAAGGAGAGGGACAGTCATCGGCTTAGCCAGTCTGTGGAAGGGTGGATTTTATAATCAGTGCTGTCCTGCAGCGAAGTTCCAGTCAGGCAACATGGACACGCTGGGCGCCTGCTTCATCTACTTTCTTACCCTTTTTGTGTCTCCCTCCGGTTTGCCTCCGCCAACTACACTATAAGCTCCTTGAGAGCAGGAGCCTCACTGAACTGTTTGCTGGTCCTTCCCGACAGCCCTGTACCATGCCTCGGACCTGCAAACATCTGCTAACATAACTGATGAGGGGATGTCATCGTTCTATCGCCACCTAGTGGACACTTTTTCAAACTGCGGGGTGGGGGAGGAAGATGGACGCGATTGACCAGGCTGGCGTGGTTGCTGTGAGCCTTCATATCTGTACTCTGCTTTCCTGGTACAAGTTCCTTGGAGCAGAGGCTTCCTGGAAGAGCGGGATTAGGGGCAGGTGCCAAGAAGAAAGAGGATCAGGGACAGCCGAGGTGGTCTGGAAGGGGAGGTAGAAAATGACAACAGGAGGAGAGGTCCCAGGAAAGGGAATTTCCAGGCCATTCACTTCGAATGCATGATGAGGTCATTTAACCCCACAAAGACCAGTGAAGCACATGCTGGGACTCCTGCTTTACACATGTGGAAACTGAGGCAAGGACAAATGAAGTGGCTTGTTCTGGGCCTCAGACCCTCTCTGAAGTGGATCTGAATGAAGGCCATCTTTGCAGATGAATCAGGGTGTGTGCCTAGGTTTGTGTCTGGGGACCAGGCATGTGCAAGAAACCCCCCTTTTTTTTTTCTCAAGACAGGGTTTCCCTGTGTAGCCATGGCTGTCCTGGAACTCACTCTGTAGACCAGGCTGGCCTCGAACTCAGAAATCCACCTGCCTCTGCCTCCCAAGTGCTAGGAAAAACACTTCCTACTGGCCTGTACAGGGATCGAACCCGCAACCTTGGTGTTATTAGCACCATGCTCTAACCAACTCAGTTAACCGGCCAGCTCACACAAGAAACCCTTATTGTGGGTATGAGCCCAGAAGCCCAGGGTTGGGGGCTGGGAACAGTGTACCTCCTTTACGAGGTCCATCAAACAGGATCAGAGTAGCTTATGCCCTGCCCAGAGCTTTTGTGATTGGCTTGAATTTCACAGTCTCAAGCAAAACTCCTGGTTCCTGACCACAGAGGGTAACAGAGAGCTTTGTTGGAACCCAGAAGTGTGCCCAGACCTCTGAGAATCACATTTGGGTTTCAGTTCTCAGTGAGGCTTGTCCCTGGGGGCAGCACGTGCATATAGAATGCAGGTGGGGTGGGGGCTGGGCCTTCCCAAGAGGGAAGGGAGCCAGCAGGCCCTGCCTCCAGGCTGTCTGATGTTCTCCTCATGAGGACAAGAAAAGAGGTGTGGGGTACCCAGCTCCCCCAGTCCAGCCGTAGAACTACACAACACTCAACTGCAAACGCATGCAGCCTCATATCCCACAGTGGAAGGCAGCTGCCTCGCTCTTCTGGGGAGCAGAGGGCTCCAGCCTGAGCGATTTAGAGGGATGAGGGAGCCACGCTCTCGCAGACGACTGTGAACCCGGGACTATAATATTTACCCCCTGAAAACTGAGGGTGTGCCTGCTTAGAGTCTCACTTTCTGTTTGTTGGTAATGCCAGGGTTGAACCAGGAGCCTCTTGCAAGCTAGAGGACCACTAACCACTGAGCTACACCCCGACTACTCTTCACTTTCTGTTTTGAGATAGTCTGGCTCGGTTGCCCAGGCTGGCCCTTGAACTTGCAACTCTCTTGCTTCTGCCTCCAGAGTAGCTGGGCTTGCAGGCCGATGCCACCAGGGAAGTGGCACTGGAGTCCCACTTTTGAGGCGTGAAAACTGAGGCTCAGAGGGCCAGAAAGCACGGCCCCCACTTCCCAATTAGGTCACCAAGTTTACTCTGATGTGAAATCCAAGTCGAAAAACCCTGACACATTTGACCACAGCTCCAAGGACTTTCCCAGGCCACTATTGCTCCTAGACGATATTCGAAGCCGCCCACCTCCCGCCAGCCTCTGGGTACCACTGGAGCATCCACTACTGCCCAGGGCCTCTTCTGACTTCCGGTTTCCCCCTAACAAGGTGCATAAACATCTGACATCTCTCTCTGATCCCCCAAAGTCCCTCCATGTTCCGGTGTGGAGCTTAGGATCAGCGATTTGAAGGCAAGAGTGGGAGTGGGCAGTGAGCCTGTTCTGAGAACCTGATGTTCTGTCCGAGTCCTGTGGGGTACACACTTGTAAATACCTTTTTACCCATAAGGGGATCCTTGTAGTGATGGACCCTGTCCCCATCTTTTGTTTGTTTGATTTTTTTTTTTTTGAGACAGGGTTTCTCTGTGTACCCCTGGCTGTCCTGGAACTCACTCTGTAGATCAGTCTGACCTTGAACTCACAGAGATCCACCTGCCTCTGCCTCCCCAGTGCTGGGCCCTGTCTCCATTTTTAAGTGGGGAAGCTGTGGGGTTAGTAGGGGACATGGCCTGCTTGAATCCTTGCAAGTTCCAGACAGAACAGCAACCTACACAGCCTCTGCTTCCTTTCATGGGGACGTTTGATCTGACCCAGCTCCCCGTGTGCATCAAACAACAGGCACCTCTTTCTGCCTGGCAGTGTCTGATGCCTCACCAGCCCAGCAGGTGTGTGTCGGGGACACCACGGGAGGAGATTGGAGTGGCCGGATTCTTAGAGCTTCCTAGTGGGAGCACGTTCCTCTGGTAACCTGGCTCAGGGCATGGCTGGGCTGAGGTGATG
Source organism: Apodemus sylvaticus (assembly GCF_947179515.1). Lineage (NCBI taxonomy): Eukaryota > Metazoa > Chordata > Mammalia > Rodentia > Muridae > Apodemus > Apodemus sylvaticus. Next base: position 58,303,871 of record NC_067474.1, on the reverse strand, counting down.
CCGGAAGCGTTGATTCTGCCAGTTGGGACCCAGCAGTTCATTTTCACACAGATGATGCCTCTCTTTTCTCCAAGATCCAAAGGAGCCACTGCAGGGTGCGGGTTGGGAGCTAAGACCCAGAGTCAGGAGAGTCACTGCTTGCACAGGGCTCAGCTCCTGTTCCTACATTCTGAACAGTATGGCCCAGGGAACAAGGGTGGCAGAAGGCACCTATGCAGGCTTAACCATGGGCCAGGACAGTGGGAGGCGCTGTCTCCTAGATCCTGGCTGGGCACCGGTCTAAGAACAGAGGTTGGAGAGACATTCCGATGCCACACAGAAGTCCCACGCCACCTTTGCACCTTGGCGCTGCAGAAGTGGCTTCTGCCAGCGTAGAAACCACAGCAGGATGACCACACGGCTGTCCTCAGCCTTGCTTCTGTGCTTTAGGCCAGGTGTCTAAATCAGGAGTCACCACATCCCACCCTGCACACCTCAGGGTGCCGGGCTCAGGACTCGCTTTTCTCCTCACTCCAGCGCTGCTCCAGTGTTCCATTTTATTCTAGGAGAACTCCAAATAAAATCTGGAAGATCTCATTTCCACAATCATCTGGGGAACCCAAGGCTCTGGGGAGGCTCTTGAAGCTGAGGAGTCATCCTGGAGGTGGAGCTCGGGTCACCAAAAAGTCCTCTTGGTTCTACCTGTCAGCACACCCAGAGCCCCCTCCCCCCCATGTCCCTGCTAATCCTCTGGTCCAAGCCACTGTTAACTGATACCCACCTCTCTGCCTGTCTCTCTGCTTCTGCTCTGGCTGTAGGCAGCAACTGACCCTGGAGAGACCTAGTTTTCATTTAGGGCAAACGCTTCCTCCAGGAAGCCCTGGGGGCTCTTCCAAGTGTCCAGTGAAAGTGGTCCCACCTTCTTTAGCCTGAGACTTTCTTGTGGTGTTAGGCCACCGATATCCCAGTGGGCCCCTGAGTCTCAGCCAGAGAGCACCGGGGACTGCTAAAGCTCAGCTTCGAGGGGTCACAACCACCCCAAAGTAGTTATTGTCACCCCCCATTTTACAGATGAGCAACTGTGCTTAGAGGTTCCCCCGGACTCCACGGCTGGCTTCACAAAGTGGCTTCTCCTGAACCCAAAGGCCAGCCAGGGTGCTCAGAGGCCGAGGGAAAGAGAAAATCTGAAGTTAGTTGGGCGCAGTTAGAAGGCGCAGCTGCAGCCTGTGTGTGCCCCGCCCCAGCCTGTGAGAGCAAGAATGTGCCTCCCAGCAAAACGCGCCTCCAGGCAGCCCGCCATGCCGGCCTGCTCGGTGGGGACTAAGGGTGCTGTCCTGAAGCTGTCCTGTAGAGAAAGTGAAGGCGGAGAAGTTAGCTGCGCCCTCCATGCCCAGCCCCGCCTTTGCTTCACCAGTTATAGGCCATATGGCCCCATTATGGTGCGTGCCTCAGTTTCTTTGTCTGTAATGTGGGGTACCTGCCTGAAAGGGTCAAAGGTGAAGGAGAATAATTATAAGAAAGTGTTTGGCACAGTCTGACAAAAAGTAAATGTTCTCTCTCCCTCTCTCCCTGCCTCTCTCTCTCTCTCTCTCTCTCTCTCTCTCTCTCTCTCTCTCTGTGTGTGTGTGTGTGTGTGTGTAGCCCCAGACACCTACAATTGGAGAACTCAGGTTGCCTGGGGTGGAGGATCATGAGTTGAGGTGGAAGGGGGGCGACTCTGCGGCCCATGCTGAGGCATCCCTTCCCCTGAGGGACCCGCCATATTTAGGACACGGAAAGGGAAGTTAAGAAGGGAGTAGAAACAGAGAGAGAGAGAGAGAGAGAGAGAGAGAGAGAGAGAGAGAGAGAGAGAGAGAGAGAGAGAGGGAGAGGGAGAGGGAGAGGGAGAGAGAGAGAGAGAGAGAAGAAGAAGGAGGAGGAGGAGGAGGAGGAGGAGGAGGAGGAGGAGGAGGAGGAGGAGGAGGAGAGAGGGAGAGGGAGAGGGAGAGGGAGAGAGGGAGAGAAGAGGGCAGGAGGCCAGTCAGGAACGTAGGAGGAGATGGGGGAGGAGGAGGGAGAGAGGGAGAAGGGACAGAGAGTGGGAGGGCAAGGAGGGGCAAGCATCCTAAGTCAGGCATTACCTGCTGTTGCCAGGTAACTGTGGGGCGGAGCCTAGAAGGAATGCTAACAACCCCGATTCTCTGTGAGACCGGTGAGGTTTCCTTGAACAGGTAACATCAGGACACGAATCTGCTGCCTGCCGGAGAGCCTTTTCTCATTGCTTGGTTCTCCAACAGTCATTTGACACAGGGAGCAAAAAGGTCCATATTTACGCTCCCCTGTTCATGGTGGAGAGTTGGGGTGATGACTAAGGAAGACGGAAACAGGCTGCAGAGGCTCCCTCAGGCTCTGGCTCTGGCTGGCTGGCTGGGAACCCCCGGGGGTGGTGGTGGGGGCGGCCGGTGAGGAACCAGCCTTGGCCAGGGAGTCCCAGGGCAAGGCCCCTGTTGTGTTCAGACTGTGCGACAGACAGACTGCCCTGGCCTGCCCCCTCCACCTCACCCAGGGCCTCTGGGATGTCCCTCCTCAGACCCCTAGGGAGACACGGCAGTACCCAGGCTCAGGCCCTGGCCGCCCTGACTCTGGGAAAGGCCGTCCGTTCCCATCCTTTGTGAAAACCCTAGAAACCTAGCACCTGGTGCAGGCGTGGGCTGGTGCCTTTTTTTGTTCTTTGCTTTTTGTTTTTGTTTTTGTTTTTAGTTCCTTTTTTAGTTGTAATAAGGAAATTTTTCTACTATGCGAACTTGGCTGGAAATATAACAAGCAAAACTGCGCCTATTGCCCAGCTGGGGAAATAAAACTATTCAGAGCAGGGTCTCCAGGGGTGCTTACCTCAGTCCTCACCAGGGCTCCCCAAATTCAACTTCAGTGTCTCTCCACCGACGGCACACCTCCTTTCTCTTGCTGCTGTCCATTGAACGTTGTCTTTGGAATTACATCTGTGTGTGCATCTATGTGTATCTGCGTGTGTATCTCTGTGGGTCTGCGCACGATGTGTATGTGTGTGGAAGTCAGGGAACAACTTTGTGGGGTAGGGTCTCTCTTTCTACCAGGGGTCAGAGTCAGGTCACCCAGTTGTGTGGTGTCCCAGTTTTCTTGCTGTCAAAAAAAAACAAACAAACAAAAAACAAAACAAAACAAAACCACTGACCAAAAGCAACCTGGGGAGGAAAAGGATTTATTTGGCTGCAGCTCATAGTCCTCCATGGAGGGAAATTGAGGCAGGAACTGAAGCAGAGGCAGGGAGTTACACTGCCTGCTACCCTTGTTTCCCGGCTCCCACTCAGTTTCCTTCCTCCCTTCCTTCCTCCTTCTCTCCCTCCTTCCCTCCCTCCTTTCGCCCTCCTTCCCTCTCTCCCTCCCTCCCTCCTTCCTTCCTTCCTTCCTTCCTTCCTTCCTTCCTTCCTTCCTGCCTTCCTTCTTTCTTTTCTTCTTTCCTCTCTTCTTTTTTTCCTTCCTTCCTTCCTCTCTTCCTTCCTTCCCCTCTTCCTTCCTTCCTTCCTCCTTCCCTCCCTCCTTCCCTCCCTCCTTTTCCCCTCCTTCCCTCCCTCCCTCCCTCCCTCCTTCCTTCCTTCCTTCCCCTCTTCCTTCCTTCCTTCCCCTCTTCCTTCCTTCCTTCCTTCCTTCCCCTCTTCCTTCCTTCCTTCCTTCCTTCCTGCCTTCCTTCTTTCTTTTCTTCTTTCCTCTCTTCCTTCCTTCCCCCCTTCTTTTTTTCCTCCCTCCCTTCCTTCCTTCCTTCCCCACTTCCTTCCTTCCTTCCCCTCTTCCTTCCTTCCTTCCCCTCTTCCTTCCTTCCTTCCTCCCTTCCTTCCTTCCCCTCTTCCTTCCTTCCTTCCTTCCTCCCTCCCTTCCTTCCTTCCTTCCTTCCTTCCTTCCGTTACCCCATTGTATGCCTGCTTCAGTTGGATGCTGTCACGTGCACCCGGTGCCCAAGGAGGTCAGAGGGTCCTTGGGTCCCCTAGAACTGGAGTTGCTGATGGCCATGAGTCACCATGTAGGAGCTGGGGACCGAACCTGGAGCCTCTGCAAGAGCAGCAGGTGCTCTTAGCCACCTCTCGAGCCTTCAAAACTTCCTCTTTAACATACACCCCAGGTCCACCTGCCCAGAGACGTACAATCTCTACCCCACGGTGGGTTGAACCCTTGTGCATTAATTAGCAGTCAAGAAAACACCCCTAGATATGTCCTAGGCCAATTTGATGGTGGCAACTCCTCAGCTGAAGCTCCCTCTACCCAAGTGTTGCCAAACTGACATCCAAATTAGCCACCGCACGTGGCAAGCACCCGTACTGCAGAGCCATCTCCCCAGTGTCTGGGCCGCTGTGATTTTAGGTAGAAGGTCCAGATTATTGACCCCTCCATCTCAGTGTCTTTGGATGAGGGAACCACCCTTAGCAGTTATACTTTGGATTGTCTGTTTCTCTTCTTCCATTCCAACAGCATCACCCTAGGCAAATGTCTTCTGGTGTACATGCCAGCAAATTCCCAAGGCTGCCTGCCGTCAGAGTCAGAGCGTGTTCAGCCAGACTTAGCCAGAAGGCACCAACAGATTCTCTGAAGTTGTTGCAACAGTAACTTCCAGAGACCTGGGCTCTCCAGTCCCCTCCCCCACACTCGTTGTCGTCAGATTTTTAAAAATACTTGCTAATCCATCCCATAGGACACTAGACAATTATTTAAATCTAAATCTGCCAGGTTGGCTTTTGCCTACTGGTCTTATGTTTGGGAATCTTCTTAACCAAATGACTGGTGTGTAGCACAGGGTGGCCACAAGTGTACGAATGCCACAGACAAGAGCATCCCAACCGTTTCCTGCCACTCTCCATTTCCAGAAGCTTCTTCAGCTAGGCCTTCCCCAACCCATCCACTTTCCAGACCCCAGGGACACGCGGCCCTGCTTGAGTGTGGTGACTTCCTGGAAGATAAGGTTGAAGACGTCTCCCGGAAGGAAGAGATCCGGCAGAAGTTCAAAATACAAAACAAGCGAAGCAAGGCGGGCGCTGACCTGGGGACTCTGACTTCTGAGTAACAGAAATTCCAGGAAAGCAGAAGGAAGAAAGTAATTAAAATTTTTCATGTTTCTTAGAATTGAAACACGTTAATACTGAGACCAATGAAAGAAATAGACTCACACGAAGAGATTGCAGGGCACTGGGGATAGAGACAATGGCACAGAGAAAATGGTGATTTACAGAATAATGGATGGGAAGGGATAATTTCATTGCACCGGTGGAACCAGGGTACAAGGGAGAAATATGTTCAAGGTCTAAAAGAAAGCAGTTTGGTTAAATTTGTGGCAAAGATGAGATCAGGCCAGTGATAAATGCAAGTCACTTGAAGTCCTGGGAAAGCGGCGTTATGCCAGAGGAGAAAGCCAGGGTCTCCTGAAAAGTCATTTGACAAAAGATTCAGCGGAGATCAGTTTCAAACTCAGAAACTGTAAAGGCAAAAGCCATTTGTTGGGGATCTAGGAAGGGCAATTAGTGTACCACGGGTTTGGGCAGGGCTGGCCAAGAGCACAGAAGCTGCTCGGGTCAGCGACAGGGAACCCAGGTAGGCAACAGACCCAGGAAATCCAAGGAAGGTAGTGAATGCAAAGCTTATCCGAGACGTCTGCCCTGGGCTGGATCCCCGGAGCTTCATGGAGTCTGAGCCCACAGTGGACCCGTGTTCCCCTTCCAGGAGGAAAACGGTCTCCATTGTCCAGTGTTCTCAAACTCCATCATCCACTCTCCCGTCTCTACCCATTTGAGGGCTTAAATGATCTCTTAGGGCTGTTTTTGTTTGGGTGTCTGTGGTTTTGTGGTTTTGTTTTGTTTTTCCAAGACAAGGAAGGTCTCTCTGTGAAGCTTGTCTGGCCTTGAACTCACTCACACTCTGCTGCCTCCTGCGGCTCCCTCATTTCTTTGTCTACTGCTTAGCTTTGCAAAGTTAACACTTGAAGGCCTCGAGCTCTTCTTTATGAGTTTATGGTTGCTGTCTCTTGCCGATATCTGTCATGGCGGCTTCTCTCTCACTCTGGGGTATTTAAAGGTAAAGTTGCCTTTAAATAGCAAAGTCCATTCATCCTTCACCTGTTGCGCACCCCACAAATGCTGCCCATGGAGGCCTTCTCCTTTCCATGTCCTCTTTTAGAATAAGGGGTTTTCATTGTTAATTTTTTTAAAGTACTATTTATTTAATATATTCAAGTACACTGTTGCTGTCTTCAGACACACCAGAAGAGGGCATCAGATCCCATTACAGATGGTTGTGAGCCACCATGCAGTTGCTGGGAATTGAACTCAGGACCTCTGGAAGAGCAGTCAGTGCTCTTAACCGCTGAGCCATCTCTCTAGGCCCCAGCTTTTCATTCTTGTGTAGCTCAGTCTCTCTTCTATTCATGTTTTGCCTCTGAGTTCTTACCTGCGAGTCTGCACAGGCGCCTTCCTATGGTGTTACCCAACTGCATTTCCTATTCCCCATGTCTGAGATTCCACGGCACTTGGGCCACGGCTGTTGCCGCCTGCCACTTATCATGATGGGCAGAAAGTGTCAGTGATTCAAAGAAAAACTCCAGAGGTCATCCTAGGTAGGGCACATAAGAATTGTGCTCTTATCTGTTTTGTTTGGTTTGGTTTGGTTTGGTTTTTTCCCTTCCTGGGTCAGATGTCACTTTCAGTTTCCCTTGTTAGACGAGGCCACATGCTTGACTTGGCCTTGGTGTGTGTGTGTGTGACAGCACACGCACGGGTCCTTGGCCATGGTGTGTGTGTGATATAGAACGCGCACAGGTCCTTCCTGGGCCCTCAGGTTCCCTGTGAGATCTTCTCTTTCCTCCTGTTCAATGAGGAGTTGCTGCTGGGCACACTAGGTGCTGGCAGGGCAGAAGACAGAGGGCACTTCCTCCTGGAGTGACCAGGAGCATCTGGCACCCCGCTGCTCTCTGTGTGGATACGTGCTCTTCTGTGTGCACGTTTATTGTGGTGTCCTTTCCGGAGACTTCGGGGGATGTGTGTCAGGGCAGCTCGAGTTATTGAAATCCAACAGAAAGCCTGTGAACTCGCTGGGACAGCTGCTCTGCGTCCTGCAGCGGGAAACCACATTGTTTGGTTGGTATGTTGTCAGCCCTCGATTTCATAGCTGCACCTTTCCCCCTGGGCTCCTTCTATAAGTCGGATCTTGGTATTGGAGCTATGCGAAATATGTAGAATTAATTGGGAAAACTTGAGCTTTTGGCTAAGCTCTGGGAAAGGTTAATGGCACTGGGCTAGCCGACAAAGCCTTCCTCTGAGCAGCTGCCTGGGGCTTGTCACAGCAGGTGCTTTAATGAGCGGCATTTTCTTTTTCAAATTAAGTTTTTGTTATGGACCGGAGTGCGTTTCCGCTGAATTCATAGATGAAGCACTAGCAGCTCAGGGGACTGTGTGTGGGGATAGGGGCTTCAAGGAGGTCATTCAGATAAACTGAGTCCTGAGGGTGTGGCTAATGTGCAGTGGTGTCCTCATGAGAGCTACACCAGGGGCTTGGGGTGTGGCTCCAGTGTGCAGGCTCTGCGTTCTGCTAGGTGGGGAAGGGGGAAAGAAAATGGGAGAGACAGAGACAGAGATAGAGACAGGGAGAGGGAGAGGAAGAGGGGAATGGGGAAGGGGGAGGAGGGGGAAGGGAGGGGAGGAAGGGAGGGGAGGGGGAAAGGAGGAGGAGAGCTGAGGGGAGAGGGAGGGGTGAGGTGGGAAAGAGAGAGAGAGAGAGAGAGAGAGAGAGAGAACACAGGAAGAAGACCATGAAAACTGGCTATCTGCAAGTCAAGGATAGAACCTTCTGGAGACACCAGCCCTACTGACACCTTGAACTTTGGCTTTTAGTCTCTAAAGCTGTAATAAAATAATTTTCTGTTGCTTACAATGCCCTGACTGTGGTGTTTTGTTATAATATCCCCAGAATGATAATATAGTTCTTTTTAAAAAAGATTTATTTATTATATGTAAGTATGCTGCTGTAGCTGTCTTCAGACTCCAGAAGAGAGTGTCAGATCTCTTTACGGATGGTTGTGAGCCAGCCTGTGCTTGTTGGGATGTGAACTCAGGACCTCTGGAAGAGCAGTCAGTGCTCTTAACCGCTGAGCCATCTCTCCAGCTCAGTTCTTTTTTTCTTTAGTGATAAAATATCAACAATAAAATAAGACATCTACTCAGGGTTTCACTTCCTAGGAACAACCACTGAAGAAGTTTTAGCCAGACCTGGCAGCACATACCTTTAATCCCAGCACCCAGGAGGCTGAGGCTGAGGCTCTGAGTTCCAGGTCAGCCACAGCCACACAGAGACCCCGTGAAGAAGAAACAAGCAAGGCAGGGAAGAGTGTTGCTGCAGGTATCCCCAGATATGGGATATCGTTCTCTGTGGTTACTATTTGAAATCTGCTTAAGTCATATTTTCCATGTGTTCTGTGTAGACCAGGCTGGCCTCAAACTCACTGAGATCCACCTGCCTCTGCTTCCCAAGTGCTAGAATTAAATGCCTGTGCCACTATACCTGGCTTCTAGTAACAGTCTCCTTTGTTACTGTTGTGTGTGGAGCCGTGTACCCCTGCAGGGTTTCTCTGTATAGCCCTGGCTGTCCTGGAACTCGCCCTGTAGAGCAGGCTGGCTTCGAACTCAGAGATTCCCCCTGTCTCTGCTTCTGGAGTGCTGGGACTGAAGGCGTGCGCCACCACAAAAATGGAGGACTCCCTTTCTCAGCCGGGCTGCCTTTCTCTGCCGAACCTTACTTAGACAGAGTCTCCGTCACAGACTGGATCTGAAGAATCACCCTGCGCGAGCGACACCCAGCACGCAAATCCCGCTCGCTCCAGCTTCCCACCCGTGTGGTAACTAGGTGCTGCGCTGTGGCCAATCGGCCCTTTCCATCCATAACCAAGACACATCCTGCCTCCTGCGTCCTGACACACCCTGCCTCGGAAGGCGGACGGTAAAGGAGCACAGTCTCACTGAAGCTGCCTCTCCAGAAGTCCTTCTGTCACACTCACGGCGCAGAGAAGGCAGATGCTACTCTTGCCACCCTGCCAGCACCCTGCCTACTGCCTGATTTCCAGGCCTCTGGTGTTCCCAAGAACATAAAACAGACCATCCACGGCTCCTTCCCAGCAGGAGGAGCCCAGCCGAGGATAGAGTAGAAACAGGTACTTTTTAAAAAGTAGAGAATTAAAAATTCAATCGAAAATCACACTCAGTATTCCAAGATTAAAAACATTCTTTAGAAACCGGCTTATTAGAGGACATGCTTCCTGCGTCGGCGGGGGTGCTGGAGGGGGCCAGGTCAGCAGGGCTCTCGGTAGGGGGCAAGCAGGTGAAATGATTATAAAATATGTCAAATAAATGGTCCTTTTTCTCTTGCCAGGAGATAAGGAAAGGTAATTTGGTCTGTCAGTTGCGCACACAGAAGACGTCATGGTCAACTGCATTAATACTGAATACTTTGTCCAGAGTCATAGAGCTAAAAAGAAATTACAGCATCTCGCTGCTGTGAATTCTGGCATGACTCTCGGCAGACCTTCCCCACCTGAATTCACAAGAGACTCTGAGCCTTCATTTCCCCGTCCACAGCTAGTTTCCTCTCTGCTCCATCCTCCTGGGTCTGATTTTGGCTGGACACGATCCCAGCCGGTTCTCAGGACTCCCGGGGACCACCAGTGCCTCTGGCCCCAGACCTTTCCTGCCTCTGCTAGTTCTTCCTTAAGGCACATCCGTCAGAAACAGCCTCTTCCAAGCGACTTCTCCGGGTTATTGTGCAGTCTCCCTCCCACCCTTCCTCCTGTCCTGGACCACACAGGAACTCCGTGCAGTTACAATGGGTGATACCCTGCGCCCTGTGCCCTAACCCCTAACACCCAGGGTTTACTCGGACGAGAGACTCCCCAGGGCCAGCACAGGACCTGGCAATCCAAAGGATATGTCAAAGAAGTGTCTAGAAATTGCTTTGTAGAAAACAGTCTATAGCAGAGAGTATGTGTTGGTTTTCCAAGTCAAGTTCTTTTTAAATTTCAATTGAAAATTTATTTGGGGACAGGATTTTGCTGTGGAATCCTGTCTAGTCTGGAGCTCAGAGATATTTACCCACCTCTGCTCCCAAATGCTGGACTTAAAAGTAAGGACTGCTTGCACAATATCTATCTATCTATCTATCTATCTATCTATCTATCTATCTATAGACAAGTTAACCCAAGGCTAGCTTTGAATGCACTAGACTGACCTTAGACTCACAGAAATCCTCCTGCCTTGGCCTTCTGAGGGAAGGAATTGCAAGTGTGCACCTCTGAGTCACCCTCGTTTTTGAGCTAGTGCTAGCTAGTTAGAAACTGGGGTGCTCTCTGAGTCCGTTGTCCACGTGGGCCCCCAGGGAGCTGCATTCTGAGCCCTCGGTGGTTGGATGAAGGCGGCTGTGTCTGCTTTGGGGGACTTGTTTGTCTCTGGTTGTCGAGCCCCTTTCAGGCTGGTTACCATCTCTCCCTTATGTTGTGAGTACTGCCTTGTTATTAAGCTGTTCTCCCGATCAATTTTATTATCAGTTAATTATGCATTAACGTTCTAAGAAAATGAGTATTTGCGCAGTTGCTTAAACTCATCCATTATCCAGCTGTGTATTTATTTCTTTCCTTTAGATGAGCATCTGTTGTCTCCTTGCCAAGGGGGAAGCTGTGTTCGGAGCTACAGCTATCTGAGGCTTTGACACAGACCCTTACAGAGACCCTTCTTCGCCCTGAGGGTGGGGCTGGTGTGGGGCTGGGAGACACTGGTAAGTGAGGCCCCACTGTGTGTCAGGGGCCTCAGCTTCAGGAACTGGGGCTGGGCGGGGCTGGGCGGGGTCTGCCCAAAGATCAGTTTGACGGATTGGGGGTTGGGAGGAGTGGGAGGAGCCATATTCAAGAATGAACTAGGTGCTGATGTGAAGCAGTACCTGAAGATTCACCATCTCTGACCCACTCAAAACTCCTTGGAAGCCAGCCTCCTCAGTCCTCGGGGACCCAGCCTCGCTGTGAGCAGCCTGGGCCACCAGCCAGCATAGGTGTCCCTCCTTCAGTGGGTTTACAGCAGCTGTGCTGTGTGATGCTAACGCCTTCCTAGCCTTAGGCACCTGAGCCTGAGAATTACCCAAAGCTTGCCCCAAATCTCTAGTCTACAGCATGGCCACTGGCCGACCGGTTGGCTGTTTTAATCCTAGGACGTGGCACAGTCAGGGAGATGTCCAACATGGACCATATATGCTTGTAGTCAGTACCTTAGGCGTCATAAATTAAATTTGGCTGGTGCCAATTTTGAAATACCTTTTAACTAAGATTTCTTTTGTTTTTTACATTTTTAAATGGTTACAAAAAACAAAAAGAGAAAAACATTCTGTGATCTGTAAGGATTATAAGAATTCAAGTTTTGTAGTGGTGGCACACGCCTTTAATCCCAGCATTCAGGAGGCAGAGGCAGGTGGATCTCTTAGTTTGAAGCCAGCCTAGTCTAGAGTGAATTTGAATTTCAGGACTTCGGGGATATACAGAGAAATCCTGTCTTGAGAAAACCAGGCAGCTTCGAGTCTCCCAGACCAGGGCACTGGAGAACAGTGCATGCTCTCACACACTGAGCCCCCCCCCCCCAGCCCACAAGGGAGCTCTCTCATTGGCGATCTGAGTGGACATCCCAACTTATTCGGAGAGTTCTAGTTAGGATTCAGCTAGCAAACACTAAGCACTTTCTTGTGTGGATGTTAGGGAAACAGAGGGAAATCAGAGTTCTGTCTCCCTCGAAGGATCTTCCTGCATTGATGGGGACAGGGCCTTTTGTGTAGAGGCCTATACACTGCAGCACAGCGGGTGTGTGAATAGGCTTGGTCCCACATCAGGGTCAGTTTAGTTTGTCCTGTTGCTATGAGGGGGAGAGCATGTCATGGCAGGGGTAACTGGCCATGTAAACAAGAGAAAGGAAAGACATGATGTGTGGGGTCGGTCTTACAATCCTTTCCAAGGGCGGGCCCCCATGAGGTAGACGTCCCGCTGGTCCCACCTTCTAAAGGGTCCCTGTCACAGTCCTTTGGGTGTACTTTATGAGCCATCCTTTCAGGGCGCAGGGAAGCGCTTGTCTGTCAAGGGCCTGGGTCCAATACCCACTACTCTACTCTAGAAACAAACAATTTGAAGATGCAGCCGAGGGCCTAGGCCTATGGTCAATTTTAACAAAACACGAGCAGGCATAGAAAGCATATGGCTGGGGAGGCTGGCTCTGCCTTGAGAAATCCGAAAGGGCTTCTGAGAGGAGGCGCTGCCTGACCGCGGCAACCATCTGGAAAGATTGTGCCATGCATGTTAGAGGGACCTCCGCAGTTACGTGGTGCAGAACTCTGAAAGTTCAGGGGAGCCCTGGGAAGTGGGCCCTGGGGTAGTCTGGTTGCGAGGGAGAGGCCATAACTGTGGAGTGTGGGCAGTCAGGGGATCCACTGGCGTCAGGAAGGCAGAAGTCTGGCAACCAGGCCTGGCAGGTGACAGGAGCTCAGGCACCGGTCCAGTGAGCCTCAGAGCCCACCTGAAGGGAAAAGGTGGGGGTAGGGGGCAGAGCCACCATGGAGGGAAGGGGCGGTTCTCTGGAAAAACTTACAAGCAGTGTGCATATATCTCGCGATATATGAGAGCGAGAAGGAACTTTCTAGGCAGAGTGGGCAGAAGTCCGTGCCCTGCACCTTGCCCACAACTCTAGTCTTAGGCCCTTGGTGGCGCAGGATGTGGCTCTGAGCTGGGCGCCGGCTGCCCTTTCCCAGACAGCAGGAACTGCTGACCTCTGAACTCAGAGGCGGAGGAGAAAGGCAGCAGCCCCGCCCACCTCTTCCCCCAGGCTCGGGCTCCTGTGGCACTTAGAGTCCCAGGTTTAAGATCTGTGAGAGAAACTAAGGGCTTAGAAGGGCCTTGCTGCTCAGCCGCCCTTCTGCCCAGCCTCCTGCCACAGGAATTAAATTTGTGCAGTGCATTTAACAGACAATGAACATTGTCCAAGGTCACAGATACATGTTAGGATTACAAGACAAGACGCCGAGCGGAGACCAGCAGTCAGCCACAGCCCTGTGATGGCTGCCCGCACACACCGCCTGTGCCTGCATGAGCAGAGCTGAGCGTGGAGCTGACGTGGCCGCACCCTGCTTCTGCATGCGACGCCGCATCTTTGTGCTTTAATATTTTAATTAATTAAGATTTTCATACAATGGGTTTTGATCATATTCATCATGCGTATCGTATCATCCTGTTCTTCCCCTCCAACTCCTCCCCTATCCATCTACTGGCCTCTGTACCCTCCCAAGTTCACTTCTTTTCCTCCCCCTCCTCCCCTTCCTCCTCTTCTCCACCTCCTCATCTCCCTTCTTCCCCTCCCCCTCTTTCCCCTCCGCTCCCCCTCTTTTTCTTCCCCCTCCTCCTCTTCCCTTCTCCCCCTCTTTCCCTCCTCCCCCTCTTCCTCCTCCTCCCCCTTCTCCTCTCCCTCCTCTGTCTCCTCCTTCTTAATCTTGTAACTTCTGTTTTGTGCTGTCCCTATAGTCGTGGCTATGCCGTCATCCACTGGAGTGTGCTCCACCTACCAGGGGCCACACTATCAAAGAAAACTGGATTTCCCTTCCACAGAAGCCACCAACAGTGAAAGTTAGAGGTGGGAGCTTGCATTCCTTACTTTTCACCGTAACCTTAAGTTGGTTCCTAAAACACCGTGACCAAGGCAACTTCCAAAGCAAAGAGTTTATTCTGCCTTATGGTTCCAGAAGGTTAGAGTCCGGCCCATGGCAGTGAAGCAAGAGTGCGGCAGCAGTAACAGCTGGGGCTCACATCTTCTGATCTCACATCTCGGACCACAAGCAGGAGGACAGCAGGCATTGAAGCCTCAAGTCCCACACAGTGACATACCTCCTCCAACAAGGTCACACACCTTTGGTCTTTCCCAAACGATTCCACCTACAGGGGATGAAGTATTCAAAAGTTAGAACCTGTGGGGCCATTCTCATTCAGACCACACCAGGGATGGTGACTCCTCCACCCTCCATACTGAAGTTCAGCCTGGCTCCCTCTTGGGCAGGTCTTTGTGTGCGTGGTTGTTGTGCGTTCCTGTGTGCAGTGGTCCAGGCGTGCCCAGAGGTGAGGTTAGGCGCTGGTGCTCCCCAACCTCTGCTCTTCCCGTCTGTCTTCTCTCTTTCCTGAAATGGTCCCTGAGCCTTGGGGAGGGCGTGAGAGACAGTCCCATTTGCAGTCAAGCGCTGCTCTGTGATGCTCTGGTCAGCTGTCAGCCTCTGTGTTAACCACCATTCGCTGCGCAGATAACTCCCCTGGGGAGGCCTGGGGGCTACACTGATGTACGGGTAGAGAAATAGGGACTTAGAGGCAGGTTGATGCTTCTTAGAGGTGGGCCTCTGCAGGACCCCTGTGATGGTTTGAATATGCTCGGCCCAGGGAGTGGCACTATTAGGAGGTGTGGCCTTGTTGGAGTAGGTGTGGCCGTGTTGGGATAGGTGTGTCACTGTGGGCCCTCACCTTAAGGCCCTCATCCCAGCTGCCTGGAAGCCAGTATTCCACTGGCAGCCTTCAGATGCAGATGCAGAACTCTCAGCTCCTCCTGCACCAGGCCTGCCTGGATGCTGCCATGCTCCTGCCTTGATGATAATGGACTGAACCTCTGAACCTGTAAGCCAGCTTCAAATTAAATGTTGTCCTTTATAAGACTTGCCTTAGTTGTAGTGTCTGCTCACAGCAGTGACACCCTAACTAAGACAACCAGCATGGTTGCTTTCTTATGTATTTAAAATATGTGTAAGGAGACTGCCTGGCACATCTGGCTTTCCGATCTGAGCAACGTGACCTGAGAAAGCCAGAGAGCCAGTCCATCCGATCCTTTGATTTTATGGCTGGGAAAACTCAGGCCCGAGGAGACACGGGAGTTATTCCAAATGCCAGGACTACAGGTGGCCTGGGAATCCAGCCTGTCACGTTTGAACTCCCGTCAGGAGAAGCACTTCGGGCTCGGTATGGGTGCTGCTTCTAAGGGGTTTTAGGGACACTTGAACTCTTTCTCATCTGACCCCACTCCCCCTTTTTAAATTCAGAGTGGGAAACACTGCATTTCTTGACCTCAAAGGTCAGGGCCGCCAAGCTGTTCACATCTGTACTATTAGAGACTAATTTTAAACAAATTAAATGTGGTAACCTACATTTAGGAGTAATCTATAAATGTGGCACCTTTTTGCCAAACTCAGTAGCTGTAAAAAAAACCTGTTAGCTATGGCAATATGAGTCATGGCCTATCACTAGCCTTCCGTGTCCTCCTTACCCCCAGGCTGGTTTTGGGACTTGCTTTGACCAATAGAACTTGACAGAGGGTGAGATGTGGGTACACTCGTCCTCCAACCTTGTGACCTAGGCCCCAATCAACCATCCACAAGATGGGAACTGGATCATGTTGGATCAGCCAGTTGACTACAGGTGCATCGGTGACCCATTAAAGATGGGCTGAACCTGGCCAGCCCAGTGGGCCCCACTTGTCCTAGAGACTCCCCAGCAGACACAGACATCTTGTTCAAAACAACCAAACTTCAAGTGGGACTGTTCTTCACAACAGCTGATGGAACCGAAGGTGTTTTCTGAGGTAGGAGAGGGAAGCACCACAAGAGTGTAGAGGTGATATTCTCTGTGATAGCCCACACACGCTCCCTCTGAGGAGGAATGAGCATTCTCTGTGATAGCCCACACATGCTCCCTCTGGGGAGGAATGAACATTCTCTGTGATAGCCCACACATGCTCCCTCTAGGGAGGTTTGATGAGTGGAAACACCCCACACAGCACAGAGATGGGGAGGGTTAAAGGGGCTAATTTCATTTTCCAATTTCTCCCCCCTTCCTCTCTCTCCCTCCCTTTCCCTCCTCTCTTCTCCTCTTCTTGGCAATGCTGACATCTGAGCATTATATTATATTATTGCCTCACATACAGCAGGCAAGCATTCTACCCACAGAATCCTCTCCCCACTCCTCAAATATCCTGGGACGCCATCACATCCCTTTTACAGAATGCCCTTTCATAAAATAAAGTGCCAGTCACCCTTCTGGGGGTGACAACAACCCATCATTCATACTGTCCCTGAAACAGGTCCCCATCTGTCTGAAAACCAGCAATTGACACAGGCAGGAAAGACCTACTATCACATATCCAAGGTCAAGCCACCTTCTCACCCTGCTGCACAGCACTGAGCATCCGTAAGCATAACTTAACCATGGTCTCTCTGCTAAGGGATGCAGGCTGAGACTTCCCTGTGGTCTCTCTGCTGCCCTGCTTAAGGGATGCAGGCTGTACTGGCTGGTTTTGTGTGTCAACTTGACACAGACTAGAGTTATCACAGAGAAAGGAGCTTCAGTTGGGGAAGTGCCTCCATGAGATCCAGCTGTGGGGCATTTTCTCAATTAGTGATCAATGGGGGAGGGCCTATTGTGAGTGGTGCCATCCTTGGGCTGGTGCTCTTGGGCTCTATAAGAAAGCAAGCTGAGCAAGCCAGGGGAAGCAAGCCAGTAAGGAACATCCCTCCATGGCTTCTGCATCAGCTCCTGCTTCCTGACCTGCTTGAGTTCCAGTCCTGACTTCCTTTGGTGATGAACTGCAACGTGGAACTGTAAGCTGAATTAACCCTTCCTCCCCAACTTGCTTCTTGGTCATGATGTTTGTGCAGGAATAGAAACCCTGACTAAGACACAGGCTCAGCTGTTCCACCTGCTCCTCAGCACTCTTGGCCCCATGTCTGCTCACGTACGTTTTCCCAAACTCCTCCTCCTCCGTGGGAAGCAGGTGAGGAGGACTTTCGATGCTGACTTAGGCCCACTCGGGTCTCCTTCCTATAAAGCCACCTTCATCCATATTCAGCTCTTTGTCCAAACTCTGAGGTCAGGGTCCAGCATCACCCAGAATGCATTTTGGTCCTGTTTCTGGGACAGTAACAGAGCTAGGAATACAGGGAAAGTTACAGAGAGCCAGGAAACTGCCACTTCTAACCTCTTTGATAATGTGAGGATGAAGAGTTTGTGTGCTGTGGGGACTTGGTCCATTGTCTGTTGACATAACAATTACCTGATAACTTGAGTAACAAGTAAGAGGTTTTTGTTTTGTTTTGTTTTACATGAGGGTCTCACGGAGCCCAGAGGGACCTCACTGTTGATATGTAGCTGTGGCTGACCTTGAACTCCCGATCTTCCTGCTTCAATCTCCCAAATCCTGGGATTACAGGCACATGATGCCACACTTATGAAAAGAGGTTTGATTGGCTCATGATTCTGGCTGGCAAGTCTGACGACATAATGCTGGTCCTGGTCAGGGGCTACCGGGGCTGTCTGGAAATGTGGCAAAGGGGTTAGCGCTTTAACCCCTTCCTAAGGACATTAATCCACTTGTGGAAATGGAGCTTGGAGATGTCCTCACATCCTTCCACTACTTTCCTTTCTTTCTTCCTTACTTCTTTCTTTCTTTCTTTCTTCTTTTTTTTTTGTTTTTTTGTTTTTGTTTTTTTGTTTTTTTTCTAAGACAGGGTTTCTCTGTGTAGCCCTGGCTGTCCTGGAACTCACTCTGTAGACCAGGCTGGCCTTGAACTCAGAAATCCACCTGCATCTGCCTCCCAAGTGCTAGGATTAAAGGCGTGCGCCACCACTGCCTGGCCCACTAGTTTCCTTTCTAAAGATTTTAGCCCCTCAGCATGGCCACACTGGGCGCTAAGCTTCCCGCAGATTGAGGGCTTGGGGAACAACTCACTTCTCTACTGTAGCAGGCAACAATGCCAGACAGGAGTTTGTCTACAGAACATTCCCATATTCTTCTTGTATAGCTAGAGCGTGGCCAGGCCAGCTGGTTCAGGAGACAGAGGGGACACTCATGCTGGTTGAGCTTACTACTGTAAGGTCCGGACAGTGAATGTTTCTCTGGCATGTGGCAGGTGGGACCTGAGTTTTGTGACAGTCCATAGCTCTGGGTCTCGATGGCATCACCATCCTGAAAACCCTCCCAGTGTCATGGATGGGTACTGCCTGGTGTGTGTGTTACACACTGAGAGAGACACTAGAGGGGTGCTCAGAGGAGTAGGGGAGCCCCAAAGAACTCTCACCATCCAATGGCCCCTGAAGGACCAATTAACTGTGTTCTGTTTTGTTTGGGGGTACTAGCAATAAGCCCCTTCTCTCCACATATTCCATCTGGCCCGGGGTGGATTTAGTGGCTGTAAATGGCTCAGGAACAATAAAGTTTGGAAACTCAAGAATGGCAAAAGAGATAACAGTTTTATTCCTCTGAGAATTTATTTTAAGCTCAGCATGGCAATTCAGAGCACCTTCAGGGGTCATTAGAGGTCATGGCTCCCCAGGGGCTAGCCTGGCCCTGAATTGCCAGCCAAAAGCATCCACCTTGGGAGAAACACAGCAACAGCCTTACAAGCATTAGTTACGTCACTCTTCCAAACATGGGGGACTAGGGAGCCAGGGGAGAGTTGTTGACAAGTTCCGCCCCCCTCAGAGACCTGGTTAGCATTCTGGGTGGCTCTGGTCCCCAAGAGCCAGCTAGACCGAGGACCCACACCTTCTGCTTCTATTAACTCCCCGGCCCTTCCCTCTGCAGCAGAGTTAGCAGCACAGATGAACCGCGGCACTCGGTCCTAACCACTAGCCGCCCTTCTTGGCCTCTTAGGCATTTAAATTGGACACAGTCCTTTGGGAAATGTAATTTTATTCATGGAGACTGCCCCATCTAATTTGAATACAGAATTCTGTACTGGCAAGATATGGTAGCACCGATGGCGGCTTCTTTCTTTCTGCCTCTGTGCCTAGCCTGCTTGAGGGCACTGTGAGTCAGAGAGGAAGGGACACTCTACCATGAGGTAAGAAAGAACATGGATGGGAAGACAGTACAAAAGTAGTGTTAAGCCAACTGGTCAGAGCACGGCCAGAGTCTCCCACCTCCTAGGTCTTGGTGTGACAGAAGTGGATCCCGGTAGCCTCTCAATAGTCTTCTCATAAGTGATAAGAGCTCTAGGCGGGTGGGGCTGAGGGAACCTCCTGGTGCTGCATAGGGTACGCCCACCGTATCAAGCCTTTGAAGTATTGGACACAGGAATTTAAAGCAGAATTGGTTTGGGTCACCTCCCCTCTCCCTTCTTTATCTTCCTCCCCTCTCCCTCCCCCCTCCTTTTTTAAATTGCAGAAATCAAACACAGGACCTTATGCATGCTAAGCAAGAGCTCTATCACCAACCACAGAGCCACACCCCAGCCCCCAGCCCTGTATTATAAAAAAAAAAAAAAAAATTATAGGCTCTGTCCTGGACAGGGTTTTACATAGCCCAGGATGGCCTTGAACTAGAATTTCTGATCCATCTAAGTCCCTCTTCTGAGTGCTGGGATTATAGACGTGCACTAACCATGCCCGCTAGATGAACCCTACCAACCGAGCAGCCTCTGCAGCCTCTTAGAAGCCACTCGACAAGGCTGCTTCTGGGCTGTGTGCTCCGTGTTGGAGAGTCAAGCAAGTTTGAATAGGATCAAGAGGCTACGCTAGAGGACTCTTCCCAGGGTTTTCTGAGCGGGCAGCGTGGGTGTGCTAGGCTTCTAAGTTAGTGGAAATGGAGCACTAGCAAGGCCAGGCCAGCTTCTGGGGAGGACCCTTCTGGACATGTGTCAGTACTGAAGACATCAGAGTTCCAATTAGATGCAGGGGAATATAAGGGCACCGCCATCCTGTGGGAAGGATTGGCACGCGTGGCTCTGGGATGAGATACGCGCCAATCAGTGCTGAGGGGACAGGCAGGCTGGGAACAGCTTCATCTGGGATCGTCGGCCGTGTGTCGTGTGTCGGGCGGGGTGAGGGCACAGAACAGGGAGGGTGTCAGGTACTAGGGGATGCGGAGCTGGACTAGTGAATTATTTCCTCCTCAAAGAGTGTCAGCAGGGTTGGGGCAGGGGCCAGAGGAGGTCAAAGGGCAAGTCGGAGGTCTACTGCATCAGAGCCCACCATGGCCCCAGGAGGGCATCCCTCCAGCCCAGCCTCCCTGTTTCTTCGATGGAATAAACTGATCTTTGGGCAAGATTTCTTCTCCTCACAAAATAAGGTTGCCCTCACTTAATTGAAAACAATTGTTCAGTGTAAGTAGAGGCGAGTTAGTCTGATTGGGGCTGAGGGAGGGAGCATTTTGGCAGTTTCACTGCTGCAAGTCCTGGTATTCCTTAGTAAACGGAAGCAAGGAGACTGCACAAACCTGGGGCCTTTGTAGACCTTTCTGGAGTTGTCCCTCCCGCGGTCGCTGGGAGGGCTGGGTCACTTCATGGTCCAAAAGAAAGGGAATCCTAATGGCTCTGTCCTGGAGGAGAGTTTCAGACCTGGCGGGAGGCTCCTGGCCAGCCTTGCATGGGACTCAGGCCCGGAACCTCGAGGGGAGGGAGCCCTCTGCTGGCACCCTCTGCTGGCACCCTCAGACATGGGCGGTTCCATGTTCTTTATTCCAGGTGCTGGCACCACCTTCCAGACCCCAGATCAAATTTAGCTCTCTAAGGCCATGCCTCACTCAACTGACCCCCAGTTCCGATCTGCTCTGAGTGTTTCCTGGTTCGCCTCACACCTTTCCAGCCTCACCACCAATGCTGGGCAGCAGAGCCAACTTACCAACAGCAGGTGGTGTGTGCCTGCTCACTCAGGCTTACGATGGCTTGCCCACCACCAACCAGCCCGTTGGGCAGCTCTGACCCCGGTCTCAGCCTGCCAGGGCTTCTGGGCAGGGGATGCTCACACTGGTGGCAGGGGCACGGGAGAGAGTGGGAACTAGTTAGGGCTCTCACAGCGAGTTTCCCACGGATATCCACTAATCCTGACACATTCCATTGACCAAAGTAAGTTACAAGACCTACAGCAAAGTCTAGAGAGTTACAGGGACATCCCTTCCCGGAAGGCCTGCAGCCAGCGTGGGCATGCAGGGCAGGGCGGGGTGACCTAAGCCTCGTGTTGCCACCCACTGCCCTCAGCTCTGCTCTAGGCCTGCCTCTCCCATCAGAGTGCCCACCCCTGGGCTCTGCTCCCCTAATCTCTTTACTGGGAGCACAGTCACCAGTACTCACAAGAGACCTGTTCTGATAAGTGAGTTGCTAGGCGAGTTTGTCACAAAAATTCGGGTCGCTGCCTGTGGGAGATGCTCAGCTCTCTTCCGATCCTCAGACTTTCTCAGGGAAGGAAGGGGTAGCATGCGGATCTACACCCTGTGCCATCTTGTCCGCAGTAACCAAGTGTGTGACTCAGCCTCTCTGGAGCTGGTTCATCTCTGCTCTCTCCTGAGGACATGAACCTGAGGCTCCCACGGATCTCTGAGAGGTACCCCAGAGAAAAATTATTATGAAGGCATTGGGAAAAAGGGAGTCATTAAAAATTAACAACAACAGCTCTAGTAATAAACAAATGAGAGGCTCTGTCCATACGAAGGGATAACTGGTTAAGCAAATTGTACATTTCACCTTAATTGCGGTCATGAAGAGGGCTCAGGGAGGGCTGGTGCAGCTTCCTCAGGAGGCTGAGGAAATGGTTAATGGGCTCTGTATTCCTATGGAAGCAAACAGTGGACAGAAGCTGAGGGTCTGTGTTGTTTAGATAGTGAGGGGTTAATCCCTGGACTGGGGAGGGTGGGGTTAGAACCTGGCTGGTGTCACTGTCCCCTCTTGTTTAACACACCATGAAGGGCAGGTCATTTGCACACTCACTTCCATTTTGACAGCTGTCGTTATAAAAAACGAGAAGCCCCTATGCATGGGAATTTACCTAATGCTAATCTGGATAATTGAAAAACCCACCCAAAATACCCTCAGAAGGAAGCCGTGCTGGCCGCAGGCTCAGTGCCGGTGCACTCAGGCAGTGACTGGCCTAGGGCCTTCTGGGGGAAGACTGGGAGATGGCAGAGCAGGGTCCTTCTGAGGTCCTGATCCTGGTGGCTCTAGTGAGCTGGGCCTCAGCATCAGCCAAACCTAGAGAAACCCTTGCCCTTGCCTGTTGGGTCCTGTGAATTTGGCTCACTATATTTGCAAGGGAGTTCTCCCCTTCCCTCCCTTCCCTCCCTCCCCTGGACCTGAGTGTTGGCCTCTCTGTAAACTGGGATCAGGGGACAAAGGGAAGATATAAAACAAAGTGAGGGTGTCATCTCAAAGAATCCTCCCAACTGAATCTTACTAAGAAACAAGGCAAACAACCCCTTGGTGGTGGCACATGCTTTTAATCCCAGCAGAGGCAGGTAGAGTTCGAGGCCAGCCTGATCTACAAAGTGAATTCCAGAATAGCCAGGGCTACACAGAGAAACTCTGTCTAAAAACAAAACAAAACAAAACAAAACACTAGAAACAAAACCAAAACCAAACAAAGTAAGCAGGCAGGCAGACAGACAACAACAGAAGGCGTGGACAGACCAACCCCGGAGGCCTTGCGGTCACTGGCCTCTGCTGAGGTCTCAGCCCCAGAGCTTGTTC
Organism: Apodemus sylvaticus; assembly: GCF_947179515.1. Classification (NCBI taxonomy): domain Eukaryota; kingdom Metazoa; phylum Chordata; class Mammalia; order Rodentia; family Muridae; genus Apodemus; species Apodemus sylvaticus. The sequence goes on along the minus strand of NC_067474.1, from coordinate 58,281,353 downwards.
TGAGGCCTTACCTCACCTTAAATCTACCTTCTTATGTCCCTAAGGTTGAGGTCCCTGTGTCTCACCTCCACGCACGTGCCTATATGTGAGACTCATAGTCTTGGAGCCTGTTCTGTGCCTCACATATCCATCTGTGTCCTCAAGGACAGAGACTTGGAACCTCAGTCTCAGCATTTTATTAATTCTCCTTACACAGCAGGAAGCTTGACCCTCCTTTGGGTTAATCAGTAACCCGGGCCCTTGATCAGCTGTGCTATGGTTGTCCCTGTAGCCCGACAACTCCACCTGCAGCTGGTGGCCGGTTTCTTCTCCCTGCACACCTCACATGCAATCCCATCAGGGCCCCTAAGCCTCCCACCCTGTCCTCTAAGGAGACCCCGGGCAGGCGGGCGCTGCTTCTCATTCTGTCCGCCTTCATCGGTGAGCCATCTCCCCAAGGAAACCTCTCCTGATTCCATTCTTTCTGCTGGTGCCTCACATCCTGTGCTAACTGCAGTCACGTGCAGATTGCAGTGACTGTTGTCTGTGCACATATTATATCAACTTCCATACATTGCAGTTTCAAGTGGTTATTAAAATAAACATATGATCAACAGAGTGTTTCCATATTGGCATATCCGGTGATCATGTTTGGGATACAGATAAGTAGTCCAGGGAGTTACCTGCATATAGGTAACTGAGAGGTTGGGGCCAGTAGTTGTAGACAAACGGCCAGCATCTTGAGATGCAGCTAGGAGTGCTCAGGATAAGGCCTTTGATCCCCAGATCACGACGTAGAATATTTCCAACAACGCAAAGGTTCCCTCACACTGTTCCAGTCAGTCTTTCTCCAAAGGAATCGCTGACACCATAGACAGCTTTGGCTATTTTCAATTTGGCAGAAGGGCAACCTGGTGTGCCTGCTTCCCTTTCTTGGCACATGTCGTGCGCGCTCCCTCCACGCAGTCCCGGTTTGCTGTGAGCGGTCCATTTCATGAATTGGCCAGGACCGGTTTCTCCATCGTCTGGTTGAAGGGCATTGTCATTTCTGTGCAGAGGACAGAGCGTGTGCAGCTTAGCTGATCTTGGTAACTTAATGGCTTCTTCTCGCTCTGCTGAGTCAGCTGCTCTCATTCATTTCTCCTTTCTTTCACGGGCAGACGTTCGTTCTCATAGTCTCAATTACGAGACAATTCTATGAACATAGCAGGTGATTCTTTAAGGACTCCTAGTTAACCTTTAGGGTAGGGGCCTAGAGGTGAAGACGCTGGACCAGGGAGACACCTTATATCACTTTCCACACATGGCAAATGGAACGGACACTAACTGCCAGGCTGCCGTAGAAACACGCCACAGCTTGAGTGGTTTCAACCACAGAAGCCTAAAGTCGTGGTGCCGGTGGGGTGGGAGGGCTTGTTTCTTTCTGGCAGATGGTGACCCTCTTGGCCCCTCTTCATCTGGAAGTCCCCTTGTGCTCCCAAGTCTCCTGTGCCCATGTCTCCTGGTCTCATAAAGATGCTATTCAGATCAGATCAAAGTTCCCTGCACCTGCCTCACCCCCACCCCATTATAGCTTAATCTCTACTTTGAAGATGCAATCTCCAAGTCTACCCCCATTCTGAAGTACTAGGGAGTAGACCATCAACATTGGCATCTTCAGGAACACAGTTTACCCCCTAACAAAGCAAGTCCTGAGAGTCCCGGCATGTCCTCTGCTGTCGCTGGCCTTGAGTGCAACCTTCTTGACTTCTCCTAAGTCTGGACCCCAGTGTGGTACAAGGACCGTTGTCTCTTGTGCCCCCTTTTCTGTGTTTTCATCCCATCAACCAACCTATCGCCTACTGATGGACAATTCATGTTTGAGACCCAGACTGATGGGTCCTGACGTCTCTGGTCCTGTGTTCAGGCTGGGACTGGGGCATCATAAGGCTCACAGTGGACCTGCTGGACGCGCATCTCTCTGGGCCTCAGTCTTTGCAAAGTGTGAGGCAGAGGGCACAGGGGCCCTGTAATTATCCCCTTCCAAAGTCAATTACAGCTCCATTTTCTAAAGCCTGTTTTAAACTTCTCTAAACAAGTTCATTTTAAGCTTGGTGGTAATTTGGCTCTTTTGTTAAAATTAAGTCCTTAAAGTAAAAATTAAAAGACAAAATGGAAAAACCATTGGGCATAGAAAATCCACCCCGGGTTTAATAGGGCCTCTTAAGCCGAGGACTAGAGTGAGGTGCGGGTCGCCTGCTGCACATTGTGGTCCCCCACGCTTATGTTCTGTGTAAGCTTTCTCAACAAGGGGATAAAAGCTCATTTTCATGAGAAGCTTGCTTCTGTGGTGGGGCGATTAGGAAACTAGTGTTGAGTTCAGACTCCTCCAAGTTTAGCACCTCAATCTCAGTGTTTGCAACAAAGCAAGTTAAAAACCGCTGTATCCGTGGCGAGTCTGAGACATGCAGAGCCAAAGAACCCAGGGACAGAAGCGCACCAAGCAGCGGCTGGCACCACCACGATGGAGCCCACGGGCAGCGGGGCCAGTCTATAGCACTGGTGGCCTGGGGCTGGCCTCTGATGCGTCCGTGCCTTTGCAGAAGGGACTGACCCTGAATCAATATTTCTGTGAGACCTTGCGGAAAGAGGGCTGCACACGACTCATCCAGTTCTGAGGATGCTTGTGAGAGTGGACTTACTTCCCAACTGTGCCACGCTGGCCAGCAGGATGGAGTCCTGGTCTCGGCCCAGCCCTTGCTCAGTCTGGCCCCGTCCTGTCTGCTGAGCCACTCCCTGGCTGCACTATCCATAGTGACTCCGATGGCCTTTCCTGTGTCGGCAGTCAGCATGAGCTCTGTTCCCTGCTTCCAGGATGGCTCGTGTGAAGCACACCCTCTGTGCACCAGTCTGTCCTCCTGCCTGGTACTGGTGTATCTCTGTCATGGGTAGTAGATCTGTGTTGGCAATGCCTGGTAAGGTGCTGGCACAGAGGTAAGAATGTTTAAAAAAAAAAGTGGTGTCTTAGAGAGTTGCTTAGGGTAGCAAATGGAGACTCGTGAAGAGACCCATCTTCTTCCTTGACATCTGAGGCAAGAAGGGCTGATGTATGACTTCTGGTGACTCTAGGACCAGCTTCTTTGGCTGGCTGGGGTCGGTAAGTACAGTCCCTAGCTCCAGGGAGGACATCAGGATGGGTCTATGAAGTAGAGGCCGGGATGCTGGGGCTGGTCTACATAAAGGAGTTTGTGTTGGAAGAATGCAAGCCAACAGTTGTAACCTAGCCTAAGGCCTAGCCTGAGGTAGTGCGCAGAGGCAGGAGCCCAGCTGAGAGAAGGGGATGGTGTCTGGAGTGACAGGGAAGTTTCCCACTTTCAGTTTGCTCCTCCCACAAATTTTGCATCACAGTGGTTCACTCTCCTTACTGCCTGCAGTGGATTTCTTTTGGACCCTTATGTGCTCTGATGTTTCAGCCTCTAATGTCTGCTTCCAAAGCTTAACACGGAGCTTCTAGCAAGTGGGCGAGAGTAAGGGAAGGGGGTTCCAGTAGGAACCACACGACCAATTCCCACGCAACAGTAGGTTTCTAGAGGCAGGAGGAGAGCAGACGGGGATGTGGGAGCCGATGGAGCCTGCGATGCTGTCTTAAACAGGGCTTGTTCCTAATAAGGGTTGTCTTGGCCAGCCCACAGAAGCAGCTGCTTCGAACCCAGCAGCCTTTGGAAGGGCAGAGCCCCTGCAAGTACTGCTTGAGTGTCTGAGGATTGCCCACGGTGGAGGGAGATACCGTTCCCCCCACCTGCCGCGGAGCCCCAGTGCAGACCGCGTGGGAACCTTGCCCCCCCCCCCCCCCCCCCGTGGTCTGTGTGTGTGAGCAGTTGCAGGTGCAGACAAAAGACCACGGGTGATTTGCATGGGTCAGAGAGCACACTTTCAGTTTCCTCCTCTCACAAATGGCTAATTTCACTTTCATAGCCTTTTTTCTCCTTACACTGGATTCATTTTGGTGTGTCAAGCCTGATACCGCAGTACTGTGCAGTATATCACAGTACCCTGTACTATGATGGTTTTGTGTCACCGGCTTCTAGGCCAGGCATCAAAAGCTCAACACTTAGCCATCGACAGCAGCTACTCCTACAGCTGATTCCCCAGCCACATAACGCATCCCACACTGAGAGTCAAGGGCCTGGTCAGCAGGCCTGGACCTGCCTCTCACTCACTGTGGGATAAGAGGCTGTATCTGAGTATGGGGTGGGTTTCCCATATGTACTAAGGAAGTTTCTGGAACTGGTAACCTGGGAAAGTCCTCCAAGCTACAGGATGCTTGTTTCTTTGGCCTAGAGACCTCAGTGGGTGACAAGTGTTGGATGCTGGCCCCCAAAATTTGAAGCCTTGCAGGTATCTTGGTTTTTTTTTTTTTTTTTGGCCTACACCCCCTCCAGCTTGCTTCCCACCTGGTACCTGACCCCTGTGCTCATCTGTTCCTTGGTTCTGTATAGCGACTCCGGGAATTGTCACTCTGGGGGGTGCTCATGTACCTCACTGAGAGAGACAGAGAGAGAGAGAGAGAGAGAGAGAGAGAGAGAGAGAGAGAGAGAGAGAGAGAGAGGAGAGAAGAGAGAGAGGAGAGAAGAGAGAGAGGGAGGATGGAATCCCGCGTGGTCCTAGGGGCCAATCCTTCTTCCTCTGCACCTCTGTGCTACAGCCCAGTTCATGTGACCTGTGCTGTGACTGTTACAGGTGGTTGCCACCTGAGCAGGTGTTTAGAGGGGCCAAGCCATTAAGGCTCAGTACCGAACATTTTCCATACTCCTGGCCTGTTGACATTTTCAAAAACCATTTTCTGTTGGTGAGGTTCAGCAGAGAGAGGCAGAGGGCTGGTGGGAAGGGCTTCACACCTCACTTGATGTGTGAACACGGAGAAGAGAACAGAGTAGACCAGGCTGTCCTCCGCAGCTTTGTTAGTTATGAGACTATCACAGATCCTGATGTGGCTGAGAGCTTGCCCATCCTTGTTAAGATGGTGGTGTTCGCGGCCTTGATGACGGAAGAGAAAGGACCAAGAAAAGATGGGCTTCGTGCTGCCTGGCTCAGTAGGATTTCACGTCTGGTTCTGCTGCGGGATCCAGACTCACCCAGGAAGCCAGGGTTAATTGAGGTGAGAAACCAGAAAAGTCCCTGAGCTGGTCCCAGGAGGGCTGTCATGCAAACCCCCAGGGGAGATGAATTACTGGTTATGGGCACAGAAGGCAAGGGCTGGTGACCCATGACTTGTCCAGGATGCCTGTAGGTCCCCAAGTCTCTGAGGCTCCACCGGGTGGGTGTGGGGGAAGAGCCTGGGGTATGAAAGGAGGCTGAGGCTGAGGCTGAGGCAAGTCTGGCATCTTCCCAGAAAGGTGAAACTGGCACGCCAGGCCAGCCGATGGCTCCTGGGAAGAGTGAGGGGACTTCAGACAGCTTCAGTTTTAGGCAGTCCTGCTCTATCCCCTCCCCTCCCCCCTCCCCAGGGCACTCTGGTGATGGGGGAAGGCTTTTCTGAAATGTTTGGTAAAACATGGGTAACACATTTGGTATCCGGGGTTATGGGTTACAGGAGACCCTGGGGAGGCTCCTTCTGGCTCCTGGTCCACTCTCCCCGGAGGCTGGATCTCCTTCATAGCCCATCGCTATACAGAGGATGACCACCTCACTGTCTAAATTTCCTTGTCATTGTGGCTAAACGAAGCCCCAGTACTGAGGCTGCTGGGCAGGTGTTCGGAGACATGATTTTATCTGAGGGCAGAGAACCAATCTGACAGTTCATTGGGACACAGGCTTCTCCAACAGGCAGTGGATTCCAACTAGGAAGCAGTCTCCTGAATCCTCTCTCTTTCCCTCTCTCCATCTTCCTCGTCCCTTCCTTCCCCCGTCTCTCCCTCCCTCCCTCTCTCCTTCAACACAAAGCTACAGACTCGGAGCTCAGAAGGGATACGGTGTTCTGTGATCGTTCTTCCCCAGGGCATCTTATTGGTACCTTCTTATTTCCTTGTACAGCTCTTCCAAGTGTATCATCACTCTCTCCTCCAGCCTTCTTTCTGAAAGGCCCATAGCAAACCTTTCCATTTGGAAGTACATCCCCCATGTCCCATTTTAGTTAATCCCATTTGACACACAGAACAAGGTGGGGCCAGCAGGTTAAATTCACTTGCTGGAGATTAGCTGTGTGGGTGCCTGTGATGTACTCCTTGAACAAGGGCTAAGGGCAGAGGTGGCTTCAGTCTATGAACAGCTGCTTCACCCGCTCTCTACACCTAGAACCCTGTTCTTTAAGCACTGGGCTCACTTGTGCACTGCATCTTCTATACAAGCTACAGCCCTGATGGCATGACCCCTATAATCTACCTCATCAGTGTACTAAATTCAGGGTAGTGCCTGCCCCTCAGCAGATCCTTTTCTCAGAGTTGCAGAAAATAATAAGAGTTGCAACTGTTACAACCCAGAAGGAGAAAGCCAGGGAGCCCACCAGAGATGGTCACTCAGACAGTTTATAGCCAATTGAAAGTACGCCAGCAGGGCGGTGGTGGCCCATGCCTGTAATCCCAGCACTCTGGGAGGCAGAGGCAGGCAAATTTCTGAGTTCAAGGCCAGCCTGGTCTACAGAGTGAGTTCCAGGACACCCAGGGCTACACAGAGAAACTGTTTCAAAAAAAAAAAAAAAAGTCTACTCCAGCAGGCTGGAACTACACTCAGGTATTAGGGACTCGAGTGGAGCCTAGTGTGAGGAGCTTTGTGAAGGCAAAAATCACATCCTGTATCCTGCTGGGCAGCTGCAGTGGGAGGCTTGCACAAGCAGGCAGTTTAGCAAAAGCTAAGTTAGCTGTGACATCTTGACCTTGGGTTTCTAGAATAGAGTTTGGTAATTTTCCATGGGGTTCTTCATCAAAGAGATCAAATTCTAGTTAAACCTGAAGTGGCCTTAGCTAGAGTATAATATGGCTTTGGTCAGTGGTGGTGAATGCCCTTAATGCCAGCACTTGAGAGGCACAGGCAGGGTAATCTCTGAATTCGAGGCCAGCCTGGTTACAGAGTTCCAGGACAGCCAGAGCTACACAAGAAATTGTCTCAAAAACCAAACCAAACAAAACGAAACCACCACCACCACCACACCCCCAAAACCCAAAGCACCAAAACCCTAAAACCAAAAACCAAGGTATTGGAACTTCTATACTCTCTTGACCTGTCACAGATGCTCCAGTGTTGGCTAAACAGTCTTTAGTTTCAGAGAAGCCCCATATAGGTCATTCTAATGGGTGCCCAGGCTATGTTGTAAATTTTCAGTTCTTTGTGGGTTCTCTGATACCTTGGCACTAAGAATCTCTGGTTCTCACTTATCTATTTTTCCTTATTTGAATGTGTAAGCAAGGGGGCAGTGAAACCAGCAAAGTAGACTGCTCTGTGTTTAGAAGGAAAAGTTATTCAAACAGCCAGGGCTGTCTCTCAGGGTTCAAGAAGATAGCAAACATGTCCAGGAGAGCCCTGCCAGCTGTAAAGGGCTATGCTGAGGCCAGAGGGAGGTGTGTCTGTTGGAGGCTTGGGTTACCAGGGAACAAGGGGTCCTTTCTGGGTGTTGTAGAGGTGGATAAGAAAGTAATGGCTTGTCCTGGCAACTTTATGTTTCTGAGGAATGCTGAGTGCTTACGGGAGTCACTGTTCGCCAGTGCTAAGCCAAGACTGCCATTTAAGACATTGTCTGTGGCGCCGTCATTTTGTGGGGTTAGGACCTAAACATTAAGTGAGTAAGCAGAAGCTGCAGATGAGATCTGTGGAAAGAGCCTGCTGCTGAGATGTGGGTCAGTGAGCAGCAATCCAGACCCGGGTGGACACTGGCCTAGTGATCCTAGTTTCCTCGGGCTCCATACAGCAAAGTAAGAAACAAAGGTGAAGATGGCCCATGGAGCACTGGATGAACCTTGACCTCACCCAGATTTCCCCGATTGTTTTCAATAGACTGGATCTGTGAAAGTGACTTTTTTTAAACTTTGGGTTTTGAGGCTATCACCCACTCTTTTTAATATAGGAGTGCAAGTACACTGTCTGCATATACATCTACATGCCAGGAGAGGGCATCAGATCCCCTTATAGATAGTTGTGAGCCACCGTGTGGTTGCTGGGAATTGAACTCAGGACCTCTCCAAGAACAGTCAGTATGCGTAACCTGAGTTATCTCACCAAGCCCAGTTAAGCTTGTCTTAATTGCTCTCTCTCTAGGGAATCAATTCTCAGCACTCATGTGGCAGCTCATAACTGCCTATAATTCCAACTCCAGTGGGACCCGACACCCTCATACATGCAGGCAAAACACCATTGCACATACAAATATATTTTTTAAAAGCTGTTTACTTGGTAATTGTCATGGTGGGTATAGGCAGCACTGTTCTCTCTGAGAATGAAATGTTTGGCTCAAATCATATACCAGCAGCTTTATCCCAGGGCTCTGCAATGGCATAACCAACAAACCATGTCTCCCAACCAGTGCCTGCTTCTTTTAAATGGTGATAAACTACTTTAAGACCTGGGCCTGAGCTATACTTTTGTCCTGGTGATGGTGCCTATTACCTACTCACTTTTTTTTTTTTTTTGATAGCACATAGCTGTGTAGCATAGGTTGGCATCTAGTCCACAATTCCTCCTCTTTAGGTAGGGAGGCTTTAGGTACTTTAGGCTTAACGGTATTGGGTATATAGGTATGTACACCATGTCTGGGTTCTGGTGTCCTCCATGTCCCAGGGCAGTCCACCTTTCCTTTTTCCACTAGCAGACTTCCTTTGCTTCTACCTCACAATTCTCTGTTCACTTATCCCTCATACCTGACTTTGAAGTTTATCTTTCATTAAAATAATTCATATGTACAAGTGTTTTGTCTGCATGAATGCATATGCACTGTGTACACGCCCGGTGCTCTCAGAGGTGAGGAGACAGCGCCAGACCCACTGGGACTGGAGTTACAGATGGCTGGAGCCGACATGTAGATGCAGGGGATTGATCCTGGGTCCTTTGCAAGAACAACTGCTCTTGAACTCGGCATTTATCTTTAACCCCTCCCACCCCCAGCAGCATTTGTATCTATTATTCTTGGCTGTACCTTCATATGGCTGAGGGGCACACAGAGGTCTACTCTGCAGATCTTCATGTCACAGAACCAGTGTCTGTTTCAATTGAACAGGATATGTTCAGCACATGTCTCAAACAACGGTAATGTAATGAAGGGCCAAGCATAGGAAGACAAGGCTACATCTGCTCAGACACTATGGGGCTGCTCTGTACATGGGAGACAGATAGGAGTAACACTTCAAAATTCTCCTCACTAGATGCCTTCAGCAGCATCCCAACTGACAACCCTGCAAGGAGGCTAAGGGACCCAGCTATAGACCAAGACTCCTTATTGCACGTGGGGCTTTTTGTTGACAGATATCTGAGTGGTATTTTCAGTAGTATTCCATTGTGAGTTACCATATTGAATGCCAGATATTCTTGTGGTCCACTTCTTTTTATTGTTTAAAAAAATTATTAATGTATATGAGTACACTATTGCTCTCTTCAGACACATTAGAAGGGGGCACTGGATCCCATTACAGATGGTTGTGAGCCACCATGTGGTTGCTGGGAATTGAACTGAGGACCTCTGGAAGAGCAGTCAGTGCTCTTAATCACTGAGCCATCTCTCCAGCCCTCTTATGGCCCTTTTAACATTTTCCAGCTTTGTGTCTGGGTTTGCTTATCCAGAAAGACTTAACTTGCTTTATTATTAAGTGCTCATTAGAATAGTTTCCTAGCCCTACACCCCTCCCCCCACTCCCTTTTTGAGATGGGCTCTATCTTCTCAACAGGTAACTGTCGTATTGCTAACCCTGTCTGATTACACGGAGTCCACAGCTCTACAGAGAATAATGCTGAACCCCTCAGAGTGGCAGTGAAAAAGGAAGGATGACATCCCATGTTAGTGAATAAGAAAACGGGCAAGCATTCTGGCAATGTATAGTTAAATTTTCATGAAATAAATACATGTTCTAACTTGTAAGTTCCACGTTTATTAAAGGTGAACAGATGGAGAAGATATGAGAGAGAAGGATTTAAAACTAGTAAAAATCAAAGACATCCAAAATGCTCACTAGGAAATGAGTAAATAGCAAAGCCCCGGGAGACAGGCCCTGGAGGGTTGGTCATTAAGAATTTTAACTCCGCCAGGCAGTGGTGGCGCACGCCTTTAATCCCAGCACTCTGGGAGGTAGAGGCAGGCGGATTTCTGAGTTCGACACCAGCCTGGTCTACAGAGTTAGTTCCAGGACAGGGCTATACAGAGAAACCCTGTCTCCAAAAAACAAAAAAAACAAAAACAAACAAACAAAAAAAAAGGCTATGTAATGCTGGTCTACCAAGAAGCAAATAGACAAAAGAAGGCTGCATATTAATGTAAGCACAGCTAGCAGCTCGGCCCACTGGCAGTCTTGCCACCAAGGCTACAGGAGCCTGGCTTTGTACTGAGAATGCTAAGCACTAATGGTGGTGGTTCAGGCTCTGCAGGCTGCTGCGATCTAAGCGGCCAGAGGCAAGAAGAGCTTAGTCTTCCATATCCTAGATGATCATGCAGAGCCCTTTTGCTTTAGACTTTTTTTTGCAGGGGTGGGGGTGTGTGGGGTTTCTCTCTGGTGACTTATCCTTGTATGCAAAGAGCCCTTGTGTCAATCAGCTGAGCTAGTGCTAATTTTTACCTGACACTCGGGTGTAAAGACCCAGGAAGGGGCTTCTGTTTCTGTTCTTCCCTTAACAGAAAGCAGGCTTATAGCCGGGCGGTGGTGGCACATGCCCTTAATCCCAGCACTTGGGAGGTAGAGGCAGGTGGATTTCTGAGTTCAAGGCCAGCCTGCTCTACAGAGTGAGTTCCAGGATAGCCAGGGCTTCTTATCCCTGTGCTCACAGGTGATGGTGCTCGGCCTCTTCCCTGTTTGATACACAAGGCATGACTGTAGCATCTGTCTGACCCAACTATGCTCTCTGGTACCCAGGCGCTCTCTGTCTTGTAACAATAAATACATTTACATATGGTTTCAGGCATTTTATTTTTCTTATTCTAACATTAGGATTTCACAAGTGTAAAAAAGGCTCACAAGTACAAAAGGTTCTAAATAGCTTTGCAGTGTTTAAAAAGACCCACGAGGACAAGTTAGGTTGGTGATATTCATCAGTCTCTTGAACCATGGCTGTGACCTGTAAGGACAGTGCCCCTGTGACTGCATTCGAGTCTGAGGATGCCTCTTACACCTGTCCTGCATGCCCACACTGCACAGTTCTATATGTGCATTTTGCTATGGCCTGTCCTCCAACTCCTCCAGGATTTAATGGTGATAGCTTCATTTTATATGCTGTTCTGTACAGAGAAAGATGACAACAGTCTCTAACACAAGCAAAGCTTGAATTTTCATTGATTTTCCCGTGTTGTTTTTTTTTAAAAAAAAATACTAAAAAAGTAGTAACTTTAATAATAAACTCTCTTCCAATGAGCTTTTAAGTCCTTAAATATTGTAGATGAATTCATCTGATGATCTTGTAATTTTTTCAAAGCATTTAAAAAGGTTTTCTTGAAAAGACAATTTTCTACCTAGTTTGCCTTCCTACCTAAGGACAGTCTGCTGACACAGACCTGCACTATCAGTGGCCTCTGTACGGCAACTCCAGGTATGGCAGGAATTCAACATCCAAATCCCCAGCCTCTCCTCATTTAACAGATACTAAAGCACTTCCAGAACACTGATGCACGGGGCCAGGTCAGAAGCCACTTGGCTTAGGTTTCTTCTTCCTTTGCTTAATAAGAAATAAATCATCATGGCTGCCATCATCTGAACACTCCCTTTTCTTTGGCTTGCTCCGCTTGCTCTCTCTGAGAAACTTCTCTTCTCTCAGCCTGTGGTAATGGGATGCATGGAGGGATCGGGAAGGCTTCCGGTTGGTAATGTAGCCAGAGGAATTGGGTTTTGAGCCCCTGGGGAAGTCTTCACCCTCATCCCGAGAATGGTGATCCCTCCTGGGCCTGTTGCCTTCTCTACTCCCAGCCTTCTCCTTCTGTGTTTCTTTGTTTTCTCGAGGCCACCTACTATGTTTTCTTGAGGAATGGCTTTTTCTCATATCATGGTAATGCCTCTTATCTGTCTCTTCTACATGTGGTCTTTTGAACTGCCTTGGAAAATCTCCATTTTTCTTGATATCTGTAAGATATAAAAGTATTTTGCCTATTTAGTCCATGCAGAGTTCTTGCATTCTTAGAGATAACAGAGAGAGGAGGTAGGCATCCAGAGGCCTGATCAAAGGTCATCCCTTACAATCCTGATGGCTAAAAGTGGGGACACAGCCTCTAACCCATAATTATTATTATTATTATTTCTTTTCAACATATTTTCACAATGTTAGACAATGACGACCAGAGCAGCAGGGATATCTGACCTATTTAAGTTCCTCCAGGAAGAGTCAGCCTGAAAGACAAAGATGTAGAAATGGCCTTTGGACGATTTCACATGACATTTCAATCACCGTCAGAGGAGGAGCTGGCCATTTCTCTCTGACGTGATGACACAGTACCCTGGATATCATTCCTACCGAGAAGTGGCAGCTGGGTGGGCTGCTCTCTGTACAGACGCTCCGTGTACACACCTCAGAATGTCCACATGCTACCACTGTGCATCGTTAGGACCTGATTGTTGTTATGAGCATCTGACAGAAGCAGCTGAGGTTAAGGTGAGGTGTGAAGACTAACAGATCCTTGAAGTATCACAGAAGTGGTCGGTAGAAACTTAGCCTAGGCTTAAGCATAAAATAAGTTCCAAAGTCTCAAAGTGTCAAAACTAGCTAAGAAGGAAACAATGAATTTTCTCATAATTTATCAATGCTCATTGTCAGCGTGCAGACAGGCCCTACCTCAGAGAGGACAGCTCAGAGTGGAAAGCTCCGCTTTTCTGGCAGTCTTACACTGAGTCATTTGTCCTGTCCGCTCATTTCTCTACTGTACTAGGAGTATATAATAAGCCACATAGATGAGTAGTAGCATCATTCAAAATGGGCCTGAACTCAAGAGAAAATAAGCCAAAAGAAAAAAGTTAAAAATGGTTAAGAATCAGTAAAGAAGTCAGAGAAAAGCTTAAAAAACACATAATGATTTTATCATGAACAGTGAAGGAACCCTAGGAACATATCTTGATTACATTAAGAAAGAGCAAAGACAGAGAAAAACAGATTTCAAGCTAAAAAATTATTCATTTATTAGTCTATTATTTATATGCACATCTGCATGTAAGTGTCCACACTTGAGTGTATTTGCCTGTGGAGGCCACAGGCATCAGATCCCCTGGATGTGGCATTACAGACAATCATGAGCTACCATGTGGGTACAGGAAATTCAACTCGGGTCTTCTGAAGGATCAGTGTTCTTACTCTGAGGTGAGGGGAGGCACAGAGTGGGCAACAGACCTGGAGCCCTGCTTGTAATGACGAACTGTGAGAGCCTTGGTGGGGGAAGCCCCAGGAGTCACCAGAAACCTGTGTTTCATGGAAAATATTTGACATACAAAGAGGAAATACTTATTTGTCAAGTTGAAAAATTTCAAAGGAATCTGTACCGCTTTGCACAGATAAAACATTCTTAGGTTTCTGAAATGCTCTCTCTGAGAAAAATATTAACTGTGAATAGATTACAGTATAGGAGTTTTAAAGTAGAGGTTTGGTTTCAGGAGCTCAAGAAAGTTTTAGTTTTTATAATTATGAAAACTGTTTTCAGGAGCTGGAGATGGCTCAGCAGTTAAGAGCACTGGTTGCTCTTTCAGAGGTCCTGAGTTCAATTCTCAGCAACCACATGGTGGCTCACAAGCATCTGTAATGGGATCTGGTGCCCTCTTCTGGCCTGCAGGCATACATGCAGGCAGAATGCAGTATACATAATAAATACATAAATCTTTTTATGAAAAAGTGTTTTCTGTGCTAACCAGTGACTTCCAAAGTAGGCAAAGATAATACAAAAAGATTTTTTGTGGAGCTGCTGCAAAAGTTATCTAAGAACAAGTTTAATGACGAACCTTTCAGTTTTCGCTTTATTCTCCGATCCCTTTGCTGGATGTCATATTTGCTATCATAGCAGTATATGAATGGAGATGTTGGAAACGTCTGGTTAAACATTCGTCTCTCTGTACACTCCTGCAATTGTATTTGAAAGAATGACATCACAAGTTTGCATTAATCAACAAACCTCTTCATGAGCTTCTGGTCTGTGAGATTAGAAGTGAGTCCTGCCCCACAAGCATGGCCTGCAGTGGCTGCTGAAGTAGTCCTTGCTACTATGGAAAGTAACTAGCCAACATAAAAGCCCTACTACGTTCCTGTACTATTTTTCAGGCCCTGGATTTCCTCCCTTTTAAAGGGAGGACCTAAGGAATGTAGTATTGCTCTTTGCCAAGCTCCTTCCCCGGTTTGAGTTTACAGCATGGAGCGATGGGTGCCTGTACTCAGTTGGAGGTTTTAGCATTATGTGAATTATTTGTCCTTTCTTGTCTGTTTCCCACAATCGTTTTCACATCAAATCTTCCTTCCTGCCCTCCTCCTCCCTAGCGCCAAACTGTGGATGGGAGCTGTTTTTTCTCTACACACACACACACCCCAGCTTCTTTTAACTGCACACTCATTAGTTATTGGGGCAGTGAATATTTGAACTAAAAACATCTTATGGTATATCCTATGTATTGCTCCCTGTCCCCTCTGTCCTGGGCTGCGGATTCTTACGGTGAGGTTAGTGGTAGGCTGTATTTACTTGGAAATGTCCCTGGGTAATTCTGAGAAGGCCGGAAGAAAACTCTTCTCTTTGCTCCCTCTACCACACTGAAGTCAATTCTTTCACTTGTTTCTCCCGTGACTGATTTTCCCAATCTCTGGCCCTTGGCTTTAACTTTCCTCCAGATACTAGGTGACACCAACGGAGGTAGCAAAGGGAGGCTGAAACATGGCTTTCAGAGACTTTCCTCTGGGACCTTATCTGCCTTCTAACATCTTGTTCAGCATTTCTTAACTAAGTACTTAAGAAAATCAGAATGCTTTTAGGAAGCATGTGAAATAACCACATAGAATCTAGCTGACTCATCAACAAATTAAGTTATGATTATATCAGATTCCTAGAAATCTAGCTGTACTAAGTTGGTACCCATAACAACAGACCCTTTTAATTCTCTCAGCCCCCTTGCTCTTCACATCCTTCTGGAACATCCTATTTCTCTCTGAGCCTACTGCTCTCCTCGCCTCTCTAGCCAGAGTGAGTGGAGTTAGGGAAGACCATACAAAGTGATTCTATGTCAACAGCTGAGGGCTCAATCTCTGAGCCTGACAGGGAGGGGAGCTTGGACATCTTTCACTACTGGGGTAGCCTCCTATTTGGATACTGTTCTATCTAGACAGATGTAACTACAGAGTGCTATGTCATATCACAAATGTTTTCCAAAGCTACATGTAAATTATATTTTGATTATCCACATCACTGGTCTCCTCCATTAACACAGATAATTGATAGCTGGCTATATAATTTATCTTCTGTTCTGGATTAGCCACACCAATGATCTTCTTCATTAGTGTTGGATAATCTAGAGTTCCTTCAACTATGGCTGCCAAATTTGTTTTACTGTAAATTGAAATTTGTCTAACTCTAGATTTCAGGAATAAGTTCAAATGCTCTTGATATTCCCATCTATATTAACAGCAGTGACTAGTAAGCAGGAAGCATCCAACTGTAACTGTTTTTCCTTAATTGAACACAAATGCTAAAAAATACTCTTTTGCTTTAAAGAGATAAGCAGGCATATAAATTAAACACCTGTGTAATGTGCATGGCAGTGGATTGCTAATATGAGTGTTTCCTAAAAGGTGTTGGCAACAAGAGGTGTGCACAGGACAACAGAAGACCTAGGGATGGTGATTTCCTACAAGACTCTTCTCTAGGTAGGTTCTCAGTGACAATTCTACAAAGGCGATGCCAAGTATCCTGTAGGATCTCGATATCTATACAGTGAGTTTTACCACACTAGAGACAGCATCTGAATGTCAATGCTGTACAACTTCTTAGCTTTGGAGACAAAGACTGAATGCCAAAGGGGAAAAGAGTAGTTAAGTCATCTGGTTTCCATGAACAGAGTAACGATTACACTAAGGATCTGCGCATTCCTATTCCTGGCATTTATATTTTACCCAACACCCCCTGGTTCCTGTTGCCTGAATATGGAAGATTAAACTACGCACTTTTTCTTCTCTCAGCGTTTCTGCCTCTTCACATCGTTAAGACTACCAAGGCCTGTACTAGAAGGCGCCACAGTTGGATTCAGAGGTCGTCTGCACCACCACCCACTCTCCCTCTGCTTTGAGCTGTTCTGAGTCTCTGTAGGATTTCTTCTTCCTCCTCCCATGGCATCTGGTTGATGTTCACCTTGGTTTCTAGGCTGTTAGAGTTCACGTGGAGAACAAGAATCCCCTACACAAGGATTTCTGCTCCCTGGGCCACTGTTTTTCCTCTTCAACCTTATGGTTCCCACAGTGTATGGGTGTGAAGCCTATTCCTACTTGGTCTGAGCTCGGACGAGCTGCTATTGTTTCATTCTTACTGTGGCAATGGGCTAGAGGACACTCACCACCTTACAGTAGGGAGCTTCTGTTCTTATACCCATTATACAGCCAGGTGTGCTTTTGGTCTGGACTTGCACAGTATTGGCTGGAAGGGAATGTAGGCACTTGGAGTAGGTGTGTTAGTCAATGCTGCACAACCTCTGTGTTTCTACTGAATGTCACACTTGCGTGTGAATGACAAAAACTCAAGTGAGTGTGGAACCAGGGAAGGCTGAAGAACCAAGCAGAAAACCCAATAAATAGTTAACAGGCCATGAAAGGTGCAAGAACTTACTCTGTGCTGCTGCTGACTCTGCCTTACTAACATTATGAGCTAAATTTGTTTTCATATAGGACTATGCTTTGTCAGTTTTTGTTGGTAAGAATCAAGGAAGAAAATTAGTTGAAAAGTCAAGTCTAACTACCGAAGATTAGCGTACAAACAAGTAAATGGTCCGAGTTACATCCATTTGCGAATTATCTTTTCAGCAACCACTCCTTGACAAGACGCATACGTTCAAACGCCACTCAAACTTACATGTCCATAATGACCTTTCTGTGCACAGTTGTAGCAATACACTAATGCTGATTGTCCAGAAGGAGTCTTTGGCTTTTTTGGTGGTCCAGGTTTGGTCTGCAACATAAATATTTGTGAGAAATTAATACATGTTAGAGGAAAAGCTAAAAGCCCATCCTTTCTAAAAGAGCTCTTAGGTAAGAAAATCCTTAGGAATATTGCTCCTGAGAGTATAGTGTAGTGAGGATGGGCTTGTGATGGAGCCCATGAAACAACATGTAAGGGGCAGACAGAGTTCATGAGAGGACAGAGAAGGGACGGTTCAGGGCTGTGGGGACATAGGACAGAGCCCAGGACTTAAAGGATACTTTCAAGGAAGGTCTGACCTACACTGCCAAGCACAACAGAAGCCTAGCAACATGGGGCACAGCCATCTCATATGCGACCATCCATGGGGCCTCACTGTGAGACCCTGGGAGGGCAGAGAGCAGGGTGAGGACTGAAGGGATGCTGATAAAGTCATGCAGCTAATTTATCACACAGCTAACTTATTAAATTATACTTATATCTTAAGCATTTTCAGTATCTACACTGTGTTACAAGGAGAAATGTTAAGAAACTGAATATAAACTGACAGACGGGAGCAGGCAGATATCATTATTTTGAGAAGAACCAACAGGAAAGGACAGGATGAAAAGGGACAGCGCTTAGGAGGAAGAGTTAGTTGGTGGAATGAATGGAGTAGTCGGTCACGTGGGCTGGCTGAGCTGGAGAGCTAAAAGGAGAGGACAGAGAGCACGGAGCAAGCCTCTAGAAGGTGGTGGGCTTAACTGAGAAGAGGAAATGCCCTCTTATTTGTTCCCTTTTCTGCATGCACTTTGGTAAATTTCTCTCTAATGGTTATTGGGCTTCTGTAACACAGTACTAGTCTGCCTACTGACATTTTACTTAATGCTGAGATCAGGTGGTTTGGGGTTGCAGGCATAGGTGAGAGAGGAGTTCTTGATATAGAAAAATAGTGTATAGGTAAGAAAAAAAATCTTTAAAGACCTTACTGTAGCTCTTATGTCTTAGACTGGAAAACTGGATTGTTAGTCACTCTGCTCAGTGATGTGACTGAGCACTGACACAGGGCTTAAGGGAGGAAAGTGTATTTTTCTGTCTCAGAGACTTCACTTCATCATGGCAAGGAAGGTGTGTAGAGCAGCTCATGGCATAGCAGACAGGAAACAGCAGTAATGGAGGATGCCAGCGCAGGCCATAACAGCCAGGGGCACACACACCCTTTCTAGCTTTACTGACTCTCTCCATCTCGCAACAGTCTATTCAGATTTGACTCTATCAATTGGTGAAACCATTCTTTAGGCTAGAGCCTCAACAACCTGCCCCTCAGACACACCTAGAGGTATGCCTTAGTAAGCTCCTGGGTGCTATTAATCCAATCAAGTTAATAAGAGTCATCATTACAGTTGAGAAAAATAAAACTTGACCAGTCTTCTCTGCTGAAAATGATCATAGCACATACAACAGCACTTAGAACCTCAGCTATCACCAACTAGGAAACAAGAAAAACACTATCCTCAAAACTCTTAAGTAGACGTGAACAGGGATGCATGTGTACAGGCAAGTGTCACTGTGGTGGCTCAGAATTTCCTTAGGGGTAGAGTTCCAGAAGTTATTAAATTATTACACAGAAATATTTTTCCTTATCTGAAAAAAATGGCTATTGTTTTGATAGGAAATAAAACTGCAGAATATACAGAAAGAACAAAATCAAAGAGATATTGTAACTTTTAAAGGACAAAGCTGTTAAAAGCTATTTATGGTTTGGGCATGGTGACACACACCTGTGATCCCAGTACTCAGGAGGTAGAGGCAGGAAGATCAGGAGTTCAAGGCCAGCTTCAGTTACACAGCAAGCTCCAAGCTACAGGAGACCCATGTCAAAAAACCAGGAAGAAGAAGAAAAAGGTTAATGATGCATTATTACCAAAGATGGAGCCTATGAGATACACTGGACTTAGAGAAGTCAGGGAATTATAGGTAATGGAAAACTATTGAATCATTGGCTGTGAATGGAAGGGGAAGGGAGCAAGTAGGACAGAATACAAGTCCACAGATGGTTCCACAGTGATGTCTGTCAGTCCTGAGTAGATGGCACGAGTGCATGCAGACATTTTCAGCAATTCCTACAAACAGTAACTGCAGAATCCATGTCAGACATTGTCCTAAGGTCTGATATTTGAGAAGTCAGTAACACAGAAATCACTGCTTACATTCCCAGTGAGGGAAGAGAGATAAACCCACTCCCTCCCCTACTCTACTCCTTCTCTCCCACATACATATACTTTTTTGTATAAACAAAATATTGGACTAAGACAGTGAATGAGTCACTGCTGGTGCCCGAGACTGGTTTGCTGATGGGGCCCCTAATGTTGAAAAAAAAAAAAATTCAGGCATGTAATTGTGCTGACTGACCAACACTACTCTTTGCAAAGTCCTAAGGCAAGTACAGGCCTGCCATCTTAGAGGATTAAAAAACAATACCTGCCGGGCGGTGGTGGCGCATGCCTTTAGTCCCAGCACTTGGGAGGCAGAGGCAGGCAAATTTCTGAGTTCCAGGCCAGCCTGGTCTACAGAGTGAGTTCCAGGACAGCGGGAGCTACACAGAGAAACCCTGTCTCGAAAAACAAAAACAAAAACAACCAAAAAACAAAAACAAACCAAAACCAAAACAAACAAAACAAACCAACCCCAAAACAAAAAACAAAAAAAACCCCCAAAAAACACCTCTTCCCCAAAACAAACAAACAAACAAACAAACAAACAAACAAGAAAACCCCAGTACCTTCAGGTAAAGTAGATGAAAGAGTGGAAGAGGAGGTTTTAGAAGGTGAGGAGGGGTCAGTCGCCCAGGATTCTAAAACCGAAGGTGGAGATGCTCTGTCCATATCTTAAGCGACATGGAAAGCTATCAAAGGACTGGAAGCCAATGGTAGGTAGGTACTCAGCAACCAGTTGGCAACTTAGCAGGGTGTGTAGCTGATGATAAATGGAAGAGTCAACCTCCAGAATAAATGCCCTTAACAAGGTACACATCGATGCTAAACGTGGCTTTCTTGTTTATGCAGATATAAGATACATTCTATCATTAAAGTAGACTGCCTTTATAGGATATATAGACTTCTTCTCATTCCACCTATACCATCTGACCATTCATCTCATATTTGTATGATTAATAGAGCCGTATAGTTGGTCTGGATGCTCCTTTCTTTGCAGCCTATTTTCAATACAAGATGATTATTCTGTCTGTGACTCAGAACATTGTCACTCCTGTAATAGCGTCTCTTCTCACTGAGACCTAGAGTCTTGACAGTGGCTCACAGCCTTCCCCTAAAACCTGCCTGCATGCTTTGTGTGTCTTATCACCTCACTGGCCTCTTCAATGTTCTCTGGACACTCTCCACACAAACTTTTTTCTATTCAGAGTTTAGTGCCATCCATTTCACACTGGGAATGTTCTCCAGATATAAAGAGGTCATTATCCTAGTAAGGCCTCCAAGTGGTGCTCCCTATTCCCCTTCCCTTTGACCTCCCTCCCCCCCAAAAAACCATGCCATACCAGAAATAGCTTGTTTACCTTACCTATCCAATCCTACCCTACCCACCAGGCAAGGAGAAAGTTGC
Organism: Apodemus sylvaticus; assembly: GCF_947179515.1. Taxonomy (NCBI): domain Eukaryota; kingdom Metazoa; phylum Chordata; class Mammalia; order Rodentia; family Muridae; genus Apodemus; species Apodemus sylvaticus. Next base: position 58,260,535 of record NC_067474.1, on the reverse strand, counting down.
TCACTGTGGGTCCCTATCTCCTGGAACAGGGCCAGGCATATGGTTAGGGTTCAGTCAACAGTGCATGAAGGATGAGGTACTACAGATGTAGAGCACACAGCTCACAGAAAAGCTGATGCATTGTGGGTATTGTTAATAAAAGTTTATATTCTTTGGGAAACTATTGATTTTTATATCCTTAAGAACAACCGATAATATCATGCCATGAAATGTTAAAAAGCTTGAATAACAATATAATTTCCTTGGTGTTTTTCCTATTTCATGTTGAGAGTATGGCACACACTTGGAAGACCAAGAGGGAATTGGTAATGTAGAGAGAAGAGGAACTCCGTCTTCAGTACCAGAGATGAAAAGACACTTCTTAATCAAGATTTGAAAGCATATTTCATATCGACAGTTGCTATTTTATTTAGAGAATAATCTGAAATACAGCCTCAGCGTTCATTTATGCCTCTGGATGGAGCACAAACATTTGATGTTCAGTCAACTGAATAATGTCACTATTTAAAAACTTCCATTATTACTAATAAAAATAGCAGCAGTACTTATATTGTTATGGAATTCTACACTGTTTCACAATAATTAATTACTAAATGACTTGACAAACACTATCTACATGCTCTTGTTTTAATAAACTAGCATGTACTAGGACCTAATAGAAATGAAATCAGCCTAGATCTTACCTAATTAGAGAACACTGTATTAGAATACAGCAGTGGAAACTCAATAATGACTTCCATTGGACACGTTTTTTATACTAAGATTAAATAAAAATCTTTACACTATTTCAAGTATTGGAAATATAAATGCTTGACCCAATTCTTAGTACATGTTGTCTTCTTTTCTGTCTCTCTCGGAGACAGGGTTTTACCTTGTGGCCATGATTGTCCTGGATCTTACTATGTAGACCAGGCTAGCCTCAGCCTTACAGAGATCTGCCTGTCTCTGCCTTCTGAGTGCTGGGATTAAAGATGTACACTTCCACTCCTGATCAATTTAGTTCTCTATTTTTAATTAACAGCAAATGTCCAATTTAAAGTGGAATATGTCAGCTAGTAAGCTCTAGGTTCTAGGTTCTGTCATTTGAGCTGGTATTACTGACAAAGAGCTAGAGGTGAGGGAATGAATATAGCTTTGTTAATACTTTCTGGAAGTGGAAAATATAGCTAAAGACTTTGACCAAATGTATACCAAATGAACTATTTATGAAAGCAAGCTTTTTTTTTTGTTACAGACATTTAAATAATCTATATTTGTAGGGTGATATCTTGGAGATTACTTTGCTATCAATATATAGAAGTAATAACCTGGTAGATAGCATTACCTATGAAAGGTCTATCCCACCGGCTAGTACTGCTGAAAGCTTTTCACGCCCCAGTAAACCCAGTAAATATCAGAAGATAAAGCACAAGCCTACACGCCATGGATTTACTCCTAATGTCTCCTCAAAGTGCAGCCCGATGCAACGATTACAGATGATTTTCTTCTAATGTCACTTTACATAACCCTTTTTCTGCATGAATAGTTAGTGTGGAATGAATGAATGCATGCCATTAAAACAGTTAATCATTACCTGGGACACTGGTCTAACCCCTTCACTACTAAGAATCTCCATGACAAAGGCCAAAAGATCAAAATGCTAGAGCTGCCTCAGTGTCCTATGTCTTAACAGTAATTTTTTATGCTAATAAACCTGCTGGGCATCTCCCTCAGTGACCTTGGGCTGCCCTTATCTAAACTGACTTTGATCCAATGAGAGCTAGCATCTAGTTGAAGCTCTTTACTATACAGGGTATGTAATCAATTTTACTAATTAGAGGGAATTTTCTACTCTTGTGACTGAAAAATGGATTTATTTTTATAATCATACATATGCTCAAAGAAAAGACCATATGTTTTTACCTATCAATCCAGTTTTCATATGAACATATTAAATGGCTGAGGTAAATGTATATTCATAACCAAATACAACACTGAGAAAAGCAGAGATTAGCTAAAATCTTTCATATGTATACTTCTTAAATTGATGTGATTTTTATATTTGAGAAACATCTTATTAATTCCAAGTATTTACAAATAATTTTACTCTTTCAACAAATTAGTATCAGAACCCCTTCCTTAATACTGATATATTTTAAAAACCTAACTCACAAAATCAAATAGGCTTCCTCAAGAAAATGTTACCCCAAACCAAGGGGCACGCTTATTCAAATTCCATTAGCTGAAGAGATCCTTTGGCATGTATTTGGTATTTCAGCAAAAAAAGTTTGAATTTAAAATGCACTTGTTTACTGGCAGTGATGTTGAGTTTTGTTAGCTCTCTGTTTTCTTTAGCTTATAGCGAGTAGGCACAGAGAGCAGGCACTTTCTTGACCCTTCCCTCTGACAGTCTTCAGAACACACACACCATCATCATCAGCATCCAGACACGGGGGAACATCACTCCTGTCACCGCCATCAGTGGCCAAGAGGAAAGGAAGAGGGCACTTTAAAAGGGCAAGACAAAGACACACACATACATACACACACACACACACACACACACACACACACACACACACACACACACACACACACACACACACACACACACACTTTAAAAGAAATCAAGGTTGAGTTTGTGATGAACAACAGCTGGGACCCCAGGTACTGGCAGTGCCCAGGCTAACACTTTCTGCTCTTGGTGTCTCTGGAGGGTGTCTCCTCCACCTGTGACCTCAACTCTAGGCCTGTGTCTGTCCATCATGATTTTGGAAAAGGCCTTCTCTTTTCCATGTTTTGATATATATTTACAGCATTACTTTTCTTTAAGGAATACTGGGAGAAATTTTTGCTCCAAGCTACAACAATGCTTCCTTTATGAAAGTTTTACGCTTCAATTTTTTTTTTCTTACTGAGAAAAGCAACTCTATTGCATTCCAGGGGACGTTACCATCAATTCTTCTAAGTTCTCTATATAATAATATACATATATTTCTTATGTATTAAAGCTATGTCATATACCCAACAGACTCCCAATTCATTGGGTAATTCCTTAATTAGGCAGATTTTTGAAACATGTATTATGTATACAACAGACCGGAACGCCTGTTTTGGAGCATTTTCCAGTCTATCAGGTGATTACATCATTAAACCACACATGCTACGTACAAAAATCCTTATGAAAATTCATAAAAAATGTACAGCACATCATTAGCATGCAGCAGGCATGTATGCTTTTTGATAGTTTTCTGTTTTTTTTTTTTAAAAAAAAAAACTACATGAGTAATTAGTTGAGGTCAGAAAAATATAAGAATGGTCCCAGACACTGGCAAAAATGAAATTTACAAAGAATTGCACCTCTTATGGCTTAGCTGAGAGTAATTTGCTTTAGTGTAAAATAGATTCTTAAACAATGTTAATTTGAATTGCAGCAGAGTAAGTGTTGTTTTATTGATTTGATATTTTCCAAGATACATCTAACTTCCTCCCTCCCTCTCTCTGGGACATATTTGAGTTTTACAAACCCATGGGTTGAACGATTACAAATGTCCATTGGTAAATCCAGGAATTATTCAAGGCCTTGCAGTACCAAATGCTTACGTATTTATGCCTTCATTTAATGTAATCAAGAGTTAATAAACTCTTGGATTACGTATTTATGCCTTCATTTAATGTAATCAAGAGTTAATAAACATGGATATTGTTTCTTGGTAAGCAAAAAACTGTTGAAGATGAATATGTATGTTACTGTCATAAATTCTAATAGTGGAATCACATATTTACTACATTAAAAAAGCAATAGGCTATACCTAAAAGACATATTTAAAGACTTAAATAAAAGTGTAGGTTTCATAAGAGGGAACTATGAAACTGACCACTTTCCAATCTTTCTGTAAACAACACACTTGCCACTAAAAACCCCAACGACAACAAAAACAAACGGCAAGGCTTAGAACTGGAGAACAATGAGCACATGCGAGAAAGAGGGAGCCCAGCGCTGCGCTCCCAGATGCTCCCAATCGTCCAGGCTTAAAAAGCATCCCAATTTTCTCTAAAGGTAGCAGCGTTTATTCACTGGGCCATGGCTAATTTTACATGGAATGCAAAAATGTTAGTTTAAGTTTAATTTACCATCCTATTTAAATATTTCCAATGTAGCTCTTCAACTGCAGAGCTATCCCTCCGTCTATTTTAATTTTAAAGTAAGTTAGCATAGGGCTTCCTTCTTAATCCCCAGAGACTACCTACATAGTGACACAGACACACACATTTATGACGGCAACATAAATGCTCTGCTCTTCTGAAGTAACATTAAGTGAAAATCGTTTCCTGGAAAGATATTATAGGTATCTATATTTTATTTGCCATCTTAAACATATCTGGGTCTTTATGGCCTTATTTTAAAAATGTATTTCCTTTTTATATTTCCTGGTGCAAATGGACTGCATAAATAAGCAATGTGCTATGAGGCTTCAGACCAGCCGATAAAACCTTTCAATTTTCATGCCAGCTTCTTCTTTTGTAATTCAAATCTGCCTGGAAACTGGCAGCTCTGAAACCAAAACAAGCACTGCCACAAATGCCTTGTAATGCTATCGACCTTGTCTGCCCATGCGGTGAGAAGGGGTGCGTATGTGTCTGCAGCCATCCAGATAACACAACTCATTTTTTTTGGGGGGGGGGGCATGAGGTGGGGATAACAGAAGCCAGCCCCAGACTGCACCAAAAGCAGTCATTACCAGGCAAGCTGGAGAATAAGTCTCTTCAAAATACACAGTGCATTTAAAAACCATATATGAGGCTGAGCCACTGCTGTCATTACCAATTTTAATTTAGCTCCTTCAGTTTGCCAGCCAGATAAACTCTTTAGTGCAGTTTTTTAATCTATTTGCCACATTTATGTTTCAGATTATAGTAATATGGATAGGAGAAGGAATCACTTTTAGAGGAAATAAAGCAATAGATCCGCTTATCGGCAACCATCAGAAAGTTCATTAATCAGCTAGGCTTTGTGCCCTCTAAATTGAAAGGTTAAATAATCCTCTCAGGAATATTTCTCAGCCCCTCCGCCAATTGTCCAGAGAGGAGCTGCCATTCATAGCACACGGGATCAGTGACAGGGTATCTTACCACTGTTTGGACCCCAAACAATGACGGACAAATGGCCTGGTTTACAAAGAAACCTTTTAGTACACAGATGGAAAAGGACCACAAGCTTTGATGTAGGGGAGGGCTGAGGAGGGTGTGGAGACAGGATATAAGGGAAGGCACAGAAAAGAATACACACGTGTAAATTCACAGATATTTTATCTGCAGGTTTACTGAGGTAGATGTAAGGCATGGAAATCATGTTAAATACATATCTTCTAACTATATGAAATGCTTAAACTTCCGCTGATAATTACAGGTCAGAACTATAGCTCTATTGTATTTATTAGTTAATACAGGGGACCCAAATAAATCCCAAGCTTTTAATTTTGATTATAACGCCATATAAATTCCCTCCCAGCCTGCTTATTCTACTAGAATCCTGTTGTTCACAGTGTCAAGGACCTACCTTCAGGGGAGGAAGTAAATGGCCCTATTTTTTAAAATAAAGTAATGGTCTTTTAAAAATTTTTTTAATTTATTTTATGTGTGTGGGCATTTTGCTTGCACTTATGTCTGCATAATATATTCCTGATGCTCACAGAACCCAGAAGAGGATGGTCCCCTTGGAAGTTGAGTTACAGATAGCTCTGAGGCACCATGTGGGTGCTAGGAATCAAATCCAGGACCAGCCAGTGCTCCCTAGCTCAGGTCTTTGATTTTATAATACATTCTGTCTTAATTAGCCCTTGCTTGTATTAAAATAAGGAGCATGGACTAGGAATGCTTTTCCGAGGGCACATGCTGCATACATCAAGGAGTCAAGGAGGTGCCTAATTTGATATTGCCTTTTTTTTTTGAAACCATATAAGCAGGAAGACTGCAAAGCTCAGCCAGGCCTCATGCTATTCTATTCTGTGACTCTCTGGCTCATTTCTGGTATCGACCATGTGCAGGAACAACTAGTTTTATCTGAAGTGCAAATCCCTGGTATATTATTTGGTTTCCTTTCCTATCTTATTAAAATGATCCCCCTCTTCCTTGTATAAGGCACTATAATTGCTGTGGGCTGTTTGATTTCATATTATTCTCATTATAAAGATTTACATAATTTGCTTACGGTAACTAGACACAGGACGTTGAGTTATCTGTTAAAATTATGCACATAATAGCTTAATTCAGGTATCTCAGTGATGTCATTACTTATCCCCCCTTCCTTTCTTGCTTCTTCGCTTCCTTTAATGGTAGAGATTAAACCCAGTGCTAAACATGCACTGCATTTTTATATATGAAATGTACTTTACCTTGTCATTTTTATTGGAAAGGAAGTAACTTAAGTCTTTTGTGATATACTCTTAAATGTTTATGCTGATGTTAAGGTAAATCAAATTAAGACAATAATTTGTAGCAGTACTTAATTAAGAGTTACTCACCTAAACCGGGCGTGGTGGCGCACGCCTGTAATCTCAGCACTCATGAGGCTGAGGCAGGAGGATCTCGAGTTCCAGGCCAGCTTGGGCTATATAGCGATTCCAGGCCAGCCTGGGCTACATAGCAAGACCCTGTCTTGGGAAAAAAAGAAAAAAAAAAGAAGTTACTCACCTACATTTTTTGAAACAAGTAAGACAAGTATAAAAAATAAGAAAAGAAGAACGGCTTGTATTTAACTTCAGTAACTGTAAGGAGGAAACATTGTTAGGAGGCTAAAAGAGGTCATTAACACCTCACCTTGAGCAGAGACATTGTGATTGAGTCTGGGCTAGAAACCCAGCCCACCTCTCCGTGCAGGTGCCACAGGCTTGCTGCGGCAGTGCTTACCTGCTTTAACCTGTTTTATGAGGAACTGTGAGGCACTGCACAGCTGCCATCTCACTGTATACTCACATGTCCTGTGGGCACTACCACCCATTTTCAGATACAGAACTAAGGCTCTTCTGAGCTAAACATCTTAACCAGTCTCTGTGTACATACTACACAAAGGAATCAAACGTGAAACCAGAGCACCACCTTAAGTTGGCATTCTCTTCGTTATATTGTGATACAGAATATTACCTCATGGCAAGCCTGCCCTTCTGTCCACATTTCAAAACAAATTTTTCTAAAAAAAAATATTGAGCAGTGTACAACTGTAAAAGAAATGTTATAGATCTAAGACATAAAAAATGGAGACTTATATTTTATAAAGAACTTAAAACACAGCCTCCCCCCACCCCCCAGCTTAGTGCTCCTGACTGCAAGTATCAGCACACAAGCATACTCACATGCAAGTGTTCAGCTGGGAACGACTGCTCATGCCTGCAGTCCTAGCTCTTTGGAAACTGAAGGAAGACCCCAGTCATCCAAGGTCAGCCCAGACTAGTCTCACAGAAGGAAACCAACATGCAAAACCTCAAGTGGGTATTTATAAGATCAGACATTACAAAAAATTTTTTTATTTATAAGATTTGTTTATTTCATGTACATGAGTACACCAGAAGAGGGCATCAGATCCCATTATTGATGGTTGTCAGCCACCATGTGGTTGCTGGGAATTGAACTCAGGACCTCTGGAAGAGCAGTCAGTGCTCTTAACCACTGAGCCATCTCTCCAGCCCCAGATATTACAGAATTATAAAGATGGCTTTATATCTAGTAGATTCAGTTAAATTTGTGTGCATGTGTATATGCATAGTATCTATGATGTATACACACACACAGTTCTTAAAACAATTAATGAAAACAAAGTTGGGCATGGTAGTTTATTTGGATTTGCAATCCCAGAAGTAGGAGGCTGAGGCCTTACCAGTAATTGATTTATGTGTTTATGTGTATGAATTATTTTCACCAATATAGATTTCTGACCTCTCACATTAAAATAATTCTTATTTCTGAAAAAGAATCAATTCATATGTTGGTAAACCAGCTAAAGTGAAGGTATAACTTAATCTCACATACATGTATGTGTGTATGCATCCATGCATATATGTATATTTGAATTACATAATAGTCGTTCAAGCTTTCTTTTAATTGTTCAATGCCTTCCAACTTTGTAGCATTTTTCTTCACGTAAATCACTAATATTACTGAAAGGCCAATTCTCAAACTAGAAAAAATATTTACAGATGTACAAGTCTACATATTATTCTCTTGACTTTCTAATATATGGGGGAGTTAAACTACGAATGTATTTCAAGTCTAAGTCAGGCCAATCTGTTAAGTAATTCATAAATTTCTAGTCACTTAAATGAGAGTAGTTTTTGAACTCTTAGCGCCAGCCTAACTTGTTAATTACAGAAACATGCGTAATGTCAAAACCCAGCTCTGGCTCAGACACTGCTTATGGAGAGAGGCCTTCCTGAGGCATTCAAATGACTGAGATGACTTTAAGACTATACTGATCCTAAATGTAATTAGTGCAAATAATACTGGTTTTGTATATCCTATTTACATTTATTGCTGCCCTGAAATATGCAGAAAAGCACACAACCCACTCAGTCACTTAGAATGTACATTAAGGAGTAATGTACTCATAAGCCACCTATTTATCTAACATATGAAAAATAGGCTAAAATTATACTGTACTTTATTTCTTTGCTTTGATGTGTAGGTAATCTTATAAAATAGGAATGGCTAAACAATTCAGATATGAAAACTGTAATTTCTGGTATCAGATAGTATATGGTAGTCAACTATAAATCTGAGAAAATTTAATTTAAGGGTTTTATTTATTTATATTCACTTTTACTATAAAGTGGAATTCTTTCAAAGTACAGAGTCACTAGTAAAAAAGGAATACAGTTTTCTCTGGGATGACATGACTGATATATATGTTTTACTAAGGAGACAAAAATGAATAAAATTCAAAGGGTACCATATTTTAAAATGTAAACATCTAGAAATGGAATTTAACTGCTACATATTTAATTATTAATAACTTCCTACAACAATTAAATATAGTTGGTTTGTAATTAAGAGTGAACATAATGGGGGTGGGGGAGAAAAGGATAATAAAAGTCTAATGTAATTTTCTATCTTTCTGTTATTCTCAGGAAAAACAGATTAGAAAAATAATGACTGTAAGAATGTCTTTCAAATTTGAAGCAGAACTCAAACTAGAAGTTCATTTGGTGAATATGTAAATCCTGAGTATGCTGGTCATTTTCTCCAGCCATTATGAGACAGGTGAAAAAGCACAGAAACCATTTTTTTTTTTTAACTCAAATGAAGAAAGAAGTTACCAACTATAGTAGATCTTCAGATCAAACTAATTTATTATTGAGCAGTATTACTATCTAATATGGAAGCTGCTGCTGAGGTGGGTACAGACATTCTGAAGGTGGCAAACACAGGCATTCCTAAGTCATTCCACAGACTGCACAGGCGATGTACACTTCCTGCTGCACTATCTCAAATGCTGTATCTATATCTACATCAGGATCATCGCCACGAAGTCTTGATAGTATCCAAATATATTTATACAAGAATAAACCTATAGAAAAAAATACCATATTGATTTCCTGTCCAGGCCAAATTACATTTGAATTAAAATATTGTGTGCTGAGAAATTTCTGAAATGGATAACTTGTATTCCTTCAAAAGAACATTTCTATATTATATTCATGTGTACATGGCCTGAAGAGATATGACAGGGAAAATGACATGTACTAATAATGCACAACTTCTACACTTTTCCACTTTCTTTTATAGAAAGTACTTTAGTAAACTGCTTTTTGGTAATTTGGCAAATTATATTTATTTTAAAATGAATCTCATTTATTGATTGATGATTGCATGTTTCACCCTCTTTGAAAGTATATTTTCTTATTGCTTTCAATGATTAAGTCTGGCATGTCACTGAATTACTATAAAAAATCAGTTTATTTAACTCTTTAAATGTAGTCATCACTTTTTATATATTAAGTTAAAAATGATAAGACTGAAGTAAAAAATCTATCATAATTTTGACATTATGATAAAGGTTTTAGATAAAATTTCTATGTGAAAAATCTTCAAAAATGATGTCATGTTACAGTCTAAATATATTTCCTATTACTATAGAAGTCATCAATGCTTATTAAAAACAATCTTATTGGTGCTAAGGGGTGTATTTCAGTGGCAGAGCACATACTTAGCAAATGTAACACCCTGGGGTTTGAATCAGTACCAAAAGCCAACCAAACAAATCTTGTTTTTCAGATATTAAGCAACTTGAAAAAGAAATAAAGCAGCCTGATTTACTTCAGAGTCCTATAAGAAAAATATATCCTAAAGTACGACAAACAAGGTGTGAGTGCTCTCAATCACCAGATCACAAGAACATTAACAATTTCAGGATTTAAGGGGATTTTAAATAAAATTGAATCTTTGAAATTTAACAGATCTAGTGTCTTAATAGCAACATAACAATCACAGCACTGACCCAGCAGCACCAGGGGAAAATGCTTATGAATTATCAAATGAATTTATAAAAATGTTGTTTATGATAATTTTTGTCAGGCCCTTAAAGATGGTACACTTCTTTTTAATAGTGAAAATGAGGCAGGTCTCACTCTATTTTGGAATAGATAATTCTAATGATGATGCCCAATCAATTCTATTTTCTTAAATACACACCAGGGGCTGGTTCCCTCACTCACATCTGCAAACACAGGAAAGATTAAGATTTCTCAGTTGAGTAGCATACATGCCCTCACGGTTGGCAGATCTGCTTGAGTAGCTAAGAAGTTCTCCAAAGCCACCCAAGACTCTAAACACACACTCCTAACACATTAAAAGGAAGTGTCTTAAACAAACAAACAAACACAAAACTTGAATAGGAAAATGTCTCCATTGTCGCTGACTTTTAAAAACTTTTTGCTCAAGTTATTTATTTTTTTTTTAAAGAAAAGCATGGGATTTTAGCATTAGGCAGTTAGAAAATGATATTTACCCTGCCTTACACCTCAGTCCCAAGATAAAGATATTTGAATGGCTGTAGCTTCAGCACCTATTTCCTGTTCTTTTCTCTGGACTGCAAAACAGTAGTTCTGAAGTTAGCTTTAGTCTGCTGATATTTGGGCCACCATTCTGTGGTTTTTAGCTGGTAAAATTCTGATTTGCTGTAAGGCATTCTGTGAGAACTCAGCAATCCACTGGTAGGCTGTCGTACCCTCATCAGTAAGGAGAGTGTGGAAGGGGAAAACGAAATGGAGCATTTGAACTGCAGTCTGTAAGTGCCATTCAGCGGATCGGGGCTGTACTCTTGACTGCCAGTGAACTCTGACCAGAAACGAAGACAAGGAGATGTATTTTTCTTCCCTCTCCTAGTTTTTGAAGTGTCAATTCTAAGCATTCCAAACACGATGGCTAAACATATAAAACTTAACCCTCATATAAAAATTATTTACTTCCATATTCTGAAATTTTTAGTGAAACTAAATAGTAAGATTGTAATGTATTTTAAGTATATTTAAAAAAAACAAGCACAAAATTAAACATAAAAGATGCATTAGCATTTTTGGTTCTTAATATATACAGCTTTTGAATCGCCATTTTTTGATTACTTTTGAGGTACACCTGTTAAGAATGTGTAATGCATGTTAAATTACTGTCTCTATCAGACAAAAACACTATGGGTCATAATACTCTGTTGGTGCCAGACCAGCTTAGTGCTTTATTAGGACATAAAAAATGAAGGGATGGAGAAGGGATTGCCTTTTTTAATAGGGAAATAATCTACAAGAGACTATGTGAATGAAGAAAAAGACAAGGCTTTGCTAAAAATCTGAAAGCAGAAGTTACAATGTAAAGAATAGGGTTATTATGATTAAAACATGTAAAAACTTTACCTTTTTTTGAGGAAGTAAAAGTATTAACTATGGGAGGAAATTACATAATTGTTAATTTTTTCCCCTCATGTTTGTCTCCAGATCAGCAAAGATATCAAATGCTTGGTTTTTTTTTTGTTTTGTTTTGTTTTGTTTTAAATTTTTTAGGAAGTAAAAGTATTTAACTACTGGAGGAAATTAGGTTATTTTACACACATATGTCTCCAGATCAACAAAGATATCAAAAGGTATGATTTTTTTATTAGTCACTGAAATGGATATAGAAGAGCAGCAAAGCCACAGGCTGTGCTGGTGTGCGCTAGACTCTCAGGATCATTGTGTAGCTTTTGGAATGAGGGATTTGCCTTTTATTAATGCACTGAAGTCAAGTTTGTTAAAAGCTCTTTATTTAGATATAATCTATTAGAGACCTCATTTACCTTTGATATTACTGAAAATGATTAAAAGTTCTCTTTTGAACTCTTATTTCACAAATATTTTAAGGAAAATTTGAAAATTCCTAAGTCTATATATGTTAATTAACTTCCTCTTTCTTGCATGTTTATAAAAGAGAGGCTTCCTAGCCAGGCCTGATCCTGCAGCTGCTTAAGTATACTTGTTGTGGAGATGGTCCTCCAGATCTCACAGCTGGGAATCAGGCACAGCACGTGAAAAGCACTCAAATGCCAACAGTTCTAAACAGGAGTTCTAAAAGAAATTTAACCCCCAAAGCACAGTTCGTTTGGGGTTAGAAATAGATACTTTTTGGTTGGAAGAGAAGTGACTGTATCATAATGAACTCTAGACGGCTTAAACAGGCTGGTTGAAATTAATACATAGAGGCAATTCAAACTTAGTTCCTTCCATGGCCACTGCTGTGACTGATGCCACATTCACATGTGAGGGCTACTCTGAGTCAATAGATGGCAGTCCATCGCCTAGTAAAAGGGTTGAAGATGGCTAAAATCAGGGTGCAGTTTGCTTTCACTCAATATTTAATACTACTTAATTACAGGCATTCAAATATTGTTCATATACTGATAAGGCAATTTAAATAATTGGAAAATGATTATAGACGGAGTGATAAAAGTATTTACACATTTATAAGCATACTATTGTTATAGTTATTCTTGCATAGTAATTCATTGTTAATTAAAACCTGGTAGTTGTGAATTACAATGATTACTTCAATGCTTTCTGAAAGAAAATCAACCAGGTTTCCATATAAAGAAATTTTCAAATTGAATTTGTTATTCTTACAGATAGAATATATTATATTTTAATAAAGATGAATTTATTTTGTTTTCATTTTTAAAGATCTCTATTCTTTTTATAATTTGTTCCTGAAAAGCTGAAAAAACTCGACAAATCTTTTAAGTACTTCTGTTACATTTGAAGCTAATTTTTATCATTTAATTATAGTCACATAAAATTCTTTAAATTAGTAGAAAAGCTAAAAGAAATACAAAACCAAATTTATGATAATATTACTTAATAAAAATAATGAGTACTGTCACACCATTATACAGAGACTCTGAGACCTTGAGAGATACAAGAATGATTCTGTTCTTATCAGGTTTAGGGCTATAAGGGCTTTACCATTATTATGTTACCAAAGAGCTGCTACAATGCCAAAATATAATCCACCGACTGCATTTGTCACATGTATATATAGAACATATAGACATGTATATGACTTTTATTTACTATAACACCAAAGCTTTAAATAACCCTGCAGATACACTATCCCCTGCACTGTGGCCCGGACAGACAATGGGGGAAGAGTCTACCTGTTGGCTCAAGTTATATTTCTGTAAGAGGAAAGCAGTATGAAGATAAGCTTTATAAAAACTGCCTTTTCTCTTTTCTGAATTGTATTATACAAAATCTTTTATATATTAAACTTCAACAACTATTAATTTATATTATGCTATATAACTGTATAATTAAAAGAAATGATCTCTCAGTACTGTTTAATACATTGAAAATGACTAGTAAGACAATATTGAATTACTTACTGACATTATTTAAACTGGAGAGGCAAAGTGAGCTGACTTTGTATTGAGAATTAATCAAATAGATTATATAGCAATAGTCATTTTCTGCTTTCACTAAGACTAAAATCATAATAAATCAGAATTGAATGATAAATCAGAAATTGACTATTAAATATATATGTATAAAATTTAAACAAAGAGAGTTTTAACGATAGGTGAGCTGGACTGTCCTATATGAAAGGAACAGTAAACTTTTTCTGGCTTCATTTAAGAACATATACTATTTCAGTAAAAGCAGAAAAATGATAATGGATGATATTGTGGGCTGTATACTTATTGACTGTGGTAACACAATATTCTAAAGATATAGGATTATCTCACTGCTTTATAGCTCCTAGAATACTTTTCCTCTTTAATTTAATGAATATAATCTAAGCCTGAGGGTATCATGATATAATCATTTAATGACTTGAGAAATAAAAATCAGTTGAAATCTTTTAAAAACAGGAAAATAAAGAATAGGCAGTGGGCAGGACAGAGAAATAGGTACATTATTGCTTTCTCAGTACAAACTCTCCAGATGTTTATTATCTTGCTGCAGAAGATGCTTGTCTATATTTTATGGTCAGCAGTTCAGAGAAGGGTAAATAGGCTGGGTCTTGGGGAAAATAAAAAGGTGTTTTTACTCACCGTTAGGTGATACTGCCTCCAGATTTCTGGGCAAGCCTGGAAAATAAAAATATTGATCAGCTAGGAGCATGAAACAAGGTACTTTACAGCCTGTTGGTTTTGGCATAACCCAGCATCCACCGGTGTCGGTCACAGGAAAATAAGAAGCTTAACAGAAAGGGTCTGCATTTCAGCTTCAAAAACCTGGCTAGACGGTTTAATTGAATTTTACACTGCTTTAACACACTCCTGCCATTGTCAGGAAGCCAGTGACAAAGTTTTCCTCTCTTTCTTCACAGGTTAGAAGTTTGGGGACTATGGTATGATGCAGGGCCATAGCTCAGTTTAACTGGTAAATCAAGAGCAGTGGTCTAGATCTGTAAGACGAACCTAGAGTGGCTTTTAAAAGAGTACCACCTTTCAAGAAGCCTTAACTGTGCAGTGTACTTATCTGTAATGTCTGTTGCTGCTAATTTAAAACTTAATGAAAAAGAGAATAAAAAAAAGAAAGCCAAGCCAAACCAAAGCAAAACCCCTAAAGTCTATGTCCTTTCTCTTATACATCAAAATTTTACATGTTCATATTTATCGAGAAATAATCTAAAAACAAAACAATTGAAACTTCAAAAAAAATCTGTCCAAGATGAAGTTACTGAAATCAGAATAGATAACAGAATACTAAGCAACAGGAACAAGCCAGCGAGAGGCCTTTTCCTGAGTCCACACTGATCTCAAGAGGAAACTGTCTCCAACAGCACCATGCCACTCATCTGCTGACCATCTTTGCAGAAAAAGAATGTTACCACAGTAATATGAACAGCAAAATCTCTACTGAAAATAGCACATAAGTGGTTAGACAAAAGATATATAACTCAGGTGAAAAAAACTACACATTATGCACTTTAAGCTTAACTAGCCTGTGCAATTTATATAGGAAAGCATGTGGATTAAAATGTCCAGTGGTTCCCTTCCCAGTTCCAATGGCATATTCATATAATATATAGTGTCTGAAAACCCACTATTATGTCAGTGATTTCTGGATTAGTAACACTAACTAACTGAAAGAAAAATACTTTTAGAAAATTAAAAGCAGCTTCAGGAGGCAAAGACAATGTCAGTACCACATAAAGAATAGCTACAGAGTGGTTGACTCCCAGGTTCTTAAGGATGGCACAGTCAAACATACTTACATACAAGACCTAACGCATGATATACCCTTAAGTACTTACTTCCTGCCTTCTAGCATAAACCTTTTGCTGTGTACATATAAATAGAGTTTGATTACTACAGAGATAAGCAAGCAGTTATTTATACATTAGTTATGGATAGTTCTTGATTACCACAGTATTCTCAGAATAATACGGTTGAAAAATCGCAATCACTGAGTTGTCATAGACTGGCAGAATGCCATTCTACCATGTGACCTTTCCTGGTATAGTAGCAATTCAGTAATAAAAGAAAGAATTACTTGGTTTTTGAACAATCATCTGATTGCTCTGTACATGAAGATGATGACTGATACAGAAATTTAGTAGTGGATGACATGAAACTTCTTTCCTTTTATTAGATAATAGTACTATAATTAAAAACATCTAGCTATTATGCAAGTACTTTTATTTAACATTCCTATGTACAGATTCATTTTACTATTTTGTACATAATACTATGTAAAGTTAGAAAAAAAGACTTCAAAGCAGGGGTCAATAGAGAGCATATATGTTAATTCTAAATACAAAATGTAACTGCAATCATTAATCAAAATTTAAAATCCTATTTTTTCTACGTGCTAAAGCTTTGGTGGCCTCTTTTTAATATTCCTTAGTATTATACACACAGGGATATTTTAAAATTTCTCACCAAGCAGAATGGCAGAGCATTCAGGTATATACATGTATTGCATGAAAACTTTAGATAGAATAAATTTCTAAAGAAAGATGCTGACTACTGCAAGTGAGAACTTGGTCTGATTAAAACAATTCAACTGAATGAGAGGTCAGCTGTGCAGCTCGTCTAAAAGGAAGATACACAAAGCGTCAATGTGCAGTTGCACTGCTATGGCCCTGCTGCTCCCACCTTGCTGGCACTTAGGTAGATGAACCCAAAGGGCATTCTCAAGTCACACACCCCGACACACATGGCGCACTCGCACATCCGCTTCGGTAATGTGGTACACTGCTTGCCAACTTTTGCCCAACTAGTTTTCCTATCTATTGTACTTTGAATAATAAACATACATGAATAACTGAATGTTATTATTCATAAAATTCAAAGATGAATCAACATACTTTGCCATGCCAGATGAATTGAGAGTTTATATTGTGCATTTCAACCCATATTGAATTTCATCAGGTGCTAATTATTGTTTTATGAGAACAACGGCTTAGTGCATCTGTTGTTTAATTCCCACTTCCCTATTCTCAAATGCGTACATCAAAGAAAATAAAACCCTCAATCTTAAATAGCCCCTGACAGCAGACCAAGACTCCAGTGCTCAGCAGACAAGGCCCTTGCCACCAGTTCTCATATTTCCACAACAATGAACAAACACAAAACAGCGCTAAGCGGCCTTTCCTCCTCCTCCTCAGCTCCCCTTGGCCAGTTGTCTGCCTTGTACTAGAGAGAGCCCTTGAACGCAGCCCTGCTGGGAACACAGCACAGGAGAAAGGATTAGCCTTACTAACATGCTAGCATTTGCAAAAGGGAAGAAAAAAACCCCAGTACTGTATTTGGTATATGAATAACCAAAATGTATGAGCTGACAAGAGACCAGGACAGGCCTGTGGCTCCCCGGGAGAAAATGTAGCTGTGATGAGTGACAGGGCTTTCAGGAAATATGTTCACAATCACAGACAGTGAAGGCCATGACCTAGATCGTTTAAGAGCTTGTCTTGTCAAATTATCAAAAGCTTCTTCCTCTCTGAATAAAGAGTGACATAAGTGAGTGTCAGGAAGCTGCAGGCTGACAAGCCAAGCATACAATAACAGAATGCACGTCACATACATGCTCAACACCGCCACTGCTAGCGGCAAATCTTAATGAGAGCGCGGCCAGCCCAGGAGACTTGGGTCCCTGCTGGCACAGCTACTCATCTCACAAAAATCCTTCAGCTCCAAGTCAGTTAGGCTCTGACACGACAACTACAATTACGAAACACAACTTTTTAACAGAATCCTCTGGTGCTTTGTCAAAGCCTCTGTTGTTAAGAGCTGGCCCCTTAAGTCACTGCAGCAAAACAAAGCTTTAATAAAACAAGCAATGCTCATCAATGGTGAATAACTTAAATAGAAAAAAATAAAGAGAATAATTTTGTTTAAAATTTGTTGACTGAGAAGTGATGGCAAGAAAAATAATGCCATCTCTGGATATGACTGTCAGTGTGAATCTACGCATACACTAAGGTTGTTTTAGGCATCTTCCATTGCAAAGGACAACCTTTCACAGAAGCCGGGTCAGGAGGCTCTTCATACAAAGACTCTTAAGTCATCCAACTGTCCAAACACTTGACTAACCACTGGGTATGCATGGGATTCTCCCGACATATTTATGTGAGCTGGAGGTTATTTTAGGAGGCAAGAAAATTAAGAGAATACCCTAACATTTACCTTAAACCAAAATTCTACATAAAGACAGCTCTAAGGTCTAACATTACAGAAATCTACAATTAAAATTAAAAATGTTTTAAGATTGTTTACTATATATCTATTCTGCATAAAAATGGTTATTCTCGGTAAAGAGATAAACATATAAATACAAAAAGGTTGAGACATATATTCAACACTTATATGTGGCAATATATACAGAATCTATGTATTTTTTCAGCAATCAGTATGAAAAGCCATTCACTGATAGCTATCTCAAAGCTGCTTCCTAAATGAACCAGACTCTATAAAACGATCTTTTGATCCAAGGTCAAATTTCAATTAGTTTTTATACTCAAAATCCTCTGTAATTAGGAAAACTAACAAGCTATTTTTATTTTGCAGAAAATATTTTTTTTTTTTTTGTATTCTCTATAAGCTTAGTGCAGTTGTAAGGGCATAAAGTTTATTAAATTATATTTCAGTTTTATTGGAAAATGCAATTGTCCTATTTTATAGAAAAATATTTAAAACCAATCGCAAAAGACCCTCAACACACACACACACACACACACACACACACACACACACACACACACACACACACTTCTCTTAAGTAACATTTTCTTTTGAAAAAGAGTTTTGTAATAAGGAATCACAATGTCTGGAGATACTGATTCTAGATGACTAACATACATTTGTTTATTTTACAAAGAGCTGCTAATTTCCTGATACTGTTTTTAGCTAAGGTAAATGAAACTTAAAACAATAGGAGAAAATGAAAACAAGGAATCATGGGAGCACAACAACTAAAATTAGACATGTCAGAACCAAATAAAAGGCTGGGTTCAAATCTTGGCCCTGCTACTTACTGTCCTAGGCACACTGTACACTGTGTCTCAACTTTCACACTTATGAAACAGGACTCCCAGAACTCTCTCAATCTGCTGCTGCTGCTGGGCTGAGAAGATTAATTCTTTAGAACGATGCCTGCTAAACAGCAAGGCTCAACTGTCATCAGTCATGACTACAGTCACAGGAAAGTGGCACTCCCTACACTCTATCGAAGCTCTATGGTCATGGACAAATGGACATCAATAAGGCAGCTGAGACTCCATGACATAGTGGTCAAGCTTGGTAGGAAAGCAAAGACTCCCAGAAACAAATGCAAAAGCAAAGAACAGAAGACATTTCATTTAGATGTAGCTGCTTGTGACTCTCTTCTTCATGGGGGGTGGGAGGGGATCAAATTGATTAGCACTTAAGAGTTATTCATTTATTTTTTTTTTTTAATTCGGATGAGGTCTACTTAATGTTTTTAGTCATTTAGAATAATAGAAAAGGATACTGCATCAGATAGTATCTCACCTTGTATTTTAGAGTTAACTTCTGACTACAACATTTTTAAACTATTTTGGCCACTGATGAAAACTAGACATGTTCCCCCCCCCCCCCCCCCCGCCCCCCTTCTCGAAGTGCCATGTCAGTGCTCAGTTTATTCAAACTCAGTTCACATCTTTTCCCTACAATGTCTAAACAATAATGGGCACAGCATTCTTACCAGCTTTTCCTTTTTAACAGTAACCAGAGATTGTCTTTCAGGAAACTCTCTCAAAGGAGAGAAATTTGGAAGATAAATGGAATATTCTCACTATGTAGCCCAGCCTGGCCGTGAAGTGGTAATCCTTCTCTTAGCTTCCCAAATGCTGTAATTATATGTGCTAGAACATCCGTTTCTTTTCTTTTAATTAAAATTTTTATTTTACATTACATGCATTGTGCATTGTTTATAGCTGGTGCCTGATGCCCCCTGGAGCTGCAGTTATAGATGTTTTGAGCCACCATGTGGGTGCTGGGAATTGAATTTGGGTCTTCTGCCATGCAAGAACTCTTTCTTACCCACTGCACCATCTCCCCATTGCCTCCACGTCTTTTTAAAACAACCTTTTGCTGGGCAGTAGTGGCTCACCCTTTAATTCCAGCAAGTGGGAGGCAGAGGCAGGCAGATTTCTTGAGTTCAAAGCCAGCCTGGTCTACAGAGTGAGTTCCAGGACAGCTAGAGCTACACAGAGAAACCCTGTCTTGAAAAATAAACCAACCAACCAACCAACCAACCAACCAACCAACCAACCAACCCACCAACCTTTTACATTTATTTTGAGTGCACGCACTCTAAATGTACATGTGTGTGGAGGTCAAAGGGCAAGTTGCTGGAATTGGTTTTCCCTTCTATCACGTAGATTCTGGGGACTAAACTCAAGTAGTAAGGCTTAGTAGCAAGCACCTTACTTGTTAAGCTATCACAATACCTAGAGGCTACCTTTCTTAAATACTAACCTTCCTATACCTGAACAATAACAAGAATTTAAGTTGACAGTATCCCTTAATTCTGTCACGAGCCCTGTGATAGTGCCCAATGAACAGTGAATTTCTGAGTGCTGACATGTCAGACATTTATTATTTTATATTTACATATGTAAAAATATAAGCAGCATCTCAAATCACAAATACCTAATTATACAAATGATTTCCCTTGGTAACTATATTAAGCTACTTCTATTCACGATCATGTTTTATCATTCAGTTCTAGTTATGTAAGTATTATGGAATTAATTCTTCTTTGGAATTACCTTTTCTTTTTCTCTTAAGATGCTCATAGCATCCAGGGTATGTTAGATACACTTTGGGTCTAGAGTTGTGCTTTGTGATGCTGTCATAATTGTAATTTTAAAGCTCATCTTAAAGAAAAGCAGGATAAGGATTATGGAGATGCTCGATGAGTTTGGACCCTAGTCCTTGTGAGAAAAGCAGGGTGTGGTGGCACACTCCTATAACGCTAGTGTGAAAAGCAGGGTGTGGTGGCACACTCCTATAACGCTAGTGTGAAAAGCAGGGTGTGGTGGCACAGTCCTATAATGCTGGTGTTGGGGAGGCTGAGGCAAGAGGATCTTTGGAGTTTGCTGGCCAGCCAGTCTAGCCAGACCAGGGAGCTCTAGCTTCACTCACAGATTCTGTCTCAAAAAATAAGGGAGAGAAGTGGTTGGAGAAGACACTTGACATTGATCCTTGGGGTCTACACATGTGCGCACACGCACATACATGCATACCTACGCACACGCGCGCGCGCGCATACACACACACACCAATATTATAAAAGTACTGAACATTTATTTTAACTATAGAAAACACAGGCAACCAAAATAAGTTAAATATAGTTTTAACACTGGAGAACTACTGCAACTATTTATTTTATACTGCAACTATAATATTTTTCTATACATGAGCAATAAATGACTGACAAGCAATTTGGTAAAAAACAAAAACAAAAACTGGTAAAATTCCAATAAAAATGTGTAAATCTAAATATGAAGAACATGCACATACCGAAATCTTCAAAATTCTTGTAACATAAAGCAAAGAAGCCCAGAACAAGTAGTAAGAAATAAATTGTATTTTTGGGTTAGAACACTCAATATAGTAGAGTTAACTGCCCCTATGGTCATCAATAGATTAAACACAATAATCAAAATCTAATCAAGATTTATCACAGTTAAATGAGGTAACTTATAATCATTTAGAAAGAGAAAGGAGATAGAGAAAACAAACAAAGTTTTAAGAAACTATCTGGATTTATGACTGACTGTGGGGACACAGTACTTAAGAGTTGGGTATCATCAGTACTGGAGCAAATCAGTACCATGGCATAAAGTCTAGGTATCAATCCATGTAAGTGCAGTTATGTAATCTTTAACAAAGACACAAAAGATGGACTTTCATGAATGATGAAAACCAACTCACACCTATATAAAGACCAACTCAAAATGGACCAGCAATCAATCAGTATGTGAAACATAAAGCTACAAGACGTTGTTTGGAAGAATATACAGGACAAAATTTTTATGCCAAGGGTGGGAAAAGGGTTCTTAAAAATGGTACCAAAAATCTAAGCTATAAAAAACTGGCAAATTGTACTTCAAATTTATAAATGAACTGTTGATTGAAAAAAATACTTCTGAATCATATAGGCAATAAAAGGTGATTCTGAAATAATGAGAAAATAAGGACCACAATTAAAAATGGGACGGTAACTAGACACATCACCAATGATGACACAAGAATGAGCACACAAAAGGATATTCAACACGGTTAGTCACTGGGAAGACACAAACCAGAACCACAAAAACAGTGATACTGTGCAGTGATGCAATTATTAGAATGGCTAAAAACCATTCAGCAGTACTAAAACCTGGTTACTGACTATACTACTCCCAAAGAATTTATGACATACAAGACTAGTAAGTAATAGAACAGGCACATTACACCTTGAGTACATGAAGTAAATAAAAATAAATACAAGTCACTATAAAAAGGGAAATAAAGAACAACAGAAATACAAATGCACCTGTGAGTCCTGACATAACCCAGTACCACCACCACACAGCCTGGTAAGCGGCTGACCACTGGGTCATGGCAGCAGTCCTAACCGGTGTGTTTTCCTAGGAGACAGGTTCTCACTAAGCTGCTCAGGCTGGTCTTGAACTTGTTGATCCTTCTGCTTCCCGATCTCTCAGGAGACTTGGTGATAGTCTCCCGAGTAGCTGGGATTATAGGCTATGATATAAAGCCTGGCTTAAACTGAAGTCTTCCAGAAATAATTATCCTTTTCTCTCTTAAAAAAAAAAAAAACCTGAATTATGATAAAAAGTTGAGGGAAGCTAATTACATTTCTCTGTCTCTATTCCTAGTGTGCAAAGGGAATCCAGGCTAATGACCTGGCAATCTCTTATCCTATCTAACAGGATAAATAACACATATAACCAAATATACACGTAACACATAACAGTCCATGTTTAGCTCAGACAGAATTATTCTGCAGATAAGGTTGGACACAACTGCAAGTTTAAAGGAATTAATTAGTATATAACTATATGGTTTGAAGGAGACATGTAAAATCTGGTTCAGAAGCTATCTAGAATCAATGAAGTTTAGGAGAGTATTGGTTTGCAGTATTTAAATATGTTTGTAGCCTTACAGGGCATTAATGTGGATCTGACTTCCTTAATTTCACAGATCAATTGTATCAGATTTTGTCCTTATTAGAGATCTAAGAATGAAATCCAAGTCTATGTAGACATTTACAACTGAATTTTAAAAGTAGGTAAGGTGTTCAACTTCTGGTACCAATCTACTTTGTCACAGTCTCACATAGGACTGGACTAAGAGTAAGTCCATTTCTAAGGACCACATAATTCTCAATGACTCCGAAGATTCGGAGGAGGTCAATGTCCCTTCTGGAGAAGGACACTGTTTCTTTCCTCTACTAGCATATGCTTAGTTTCAACAAAGACATCCTTCCATTCCACTGCTGTGCTCACTGCCAGGGCCAAGTGCTGGACAGGGAGGCATGTACTCTATGGCAGCTTGAGGGGAGGGGGGATTCTTCAGGTTAGCTATGCTGAGAAAGGAAACTGTTAACACAATTTCAAAACAAGGCAGGATTCTCCTTCAAAGTTTAAGTGTGTTAGGTACATAGCTTCAATTTAAAATGTAGAATATATACATGCAATCCCAGAAAGTTCAGATATTTATTAGTTAAGTGGCTCGGGAATAGTTTCAATGAATGATCAATTCTTAGCTTGAGATTTACTCTCTTAACAATGAACACATAAACAAGTTTCGCTAAAATGATCACGAGGACAGAAGTAGGGCTGAGCAGATGACTTAGTGGGTAAACATGCTAGCTGCACCAGCCTGAGGACCCAAGTTCAATTCCTAGGCCTATCTAAAAAGTTTGATGCACCGGCATGTATCTGCAGGCTGAGCACTGCTGTGTTAGCCATTTTTGTCAACTTAACATATGCTCAGGTCATCTGGGAAGAGGAAATCTCAACTGAGAAAATGCCCCCAAGTCAGTTTTAGTCAGTTTTTTCTTGCAGCAACATAGAATCAAAATAGGGCAATTTCTGCAGTAGGATGCAGGGAGGAGACAGGGGAATCCCCCTGAAGCTCAAGGGTCAGTCAGCCTGGGATATGCACATCAGCATATCCCTCCCGAGACTCCCCTCAATAAGGTGGAAGGAACAAAGCCACTCTCCTCTGAACTCCCCTCACTATCATAGAGCCCAAACTACTGATCCCTAAATTAGTTAGGACTAACAAAAAGAAAGTGCAGAGGTCAACTTAACTTTCTTATTAGTATCCTGGGCCTCTCAACTAAAAAAGCACTCACAAGTTCATTCAATAATTCTCTTTAATTAAGTAAATCAATCTATCCCAGTCATGCCTCTTAGCTCCAATATTATGCATAAGTAACAAATATATATATATGCGTGTATATATTTACATATATATTTACACACACACACACACACACACACACACACACACACACACACACACACACACACACACACGTATATGTCTCAGTTTCCTCTTTACTCTCCAAATTGGGTGATGATCATCAAGAGGCCCACACATTTACTTAAATCAATCAATCAATCAATCAATCAATCAAATCTGTAATTCTGGAACATTTTGGAAAATTTAAATTATTTTATTACATTTATTTATTTATTGTACATGTGCGGGTGTGTCCATGCCACAAGTGTATATGTGTAAGTCATTAGATAACTTTCAAGCACTGGTTCTCTCCATCTACCATATGGGAGCAAGGACTTGAACTCAGGTTGCCACGCTTGGTGGCAAATACCTTTACTCATGGACACATCTCACCAGCTCAGAGGTGATTTTATTTTCAAATTAAACCCTTTCCTTATCATATTATATATATAAACACTATATTGTAGCAACAACAATGATGACTAAAATAAGAAACAAAAGTTCAGAGAGGTGGGTGGAGAGATGGCTCAGCGGTTAAGAGCACTTGACTGCTCTTCCAGAGGTCCTGAGTTCCCAGCAACCACACGGTAGCTCACAACCATCTGTAATGAGATCTGATACTCTCTTCCAGTGTGTCTGAAGACAGCTACAGTGTACTCACATAAATAAAATAAAATAAAAAAAAATCTTAAAAAAAAAGTTCAGAGAGGGAGAAGTTGCTATATTTTCATTTCTGAACCCTTGCAAGGAGGTTACTACATTTTAAGTTGTACTTGTTTTCTTTCATTTTGTAATCATCATTAAATCAGCTCAATGTCAGTAGCTGTCTTAGTCAGGGTTTCTATTCCTGCACAAACATCATGACCAAGAAGCAAGTTGGGGAGGAAAGGGTTTATTGAGCTTACACTTCCATGTTGCAATTCATCACTAAAGGAAGTCAGGACTGGAACTCAAGCAGGTCAAGAAGCAGGAGCTGATGCAGAGGCCATGGAGGGATGTTTCTTACTGGCCCGCTTCCCCTGGCTTGCTCAGCCTGCTCTCTTATAGAACCCAAGAGCACCAGCCCAAAGGTGGTACCACCACAAGGGGCCCTCCCCACTTGATCACTAATTGAGAAAATGCCTCACAACTGGAACTCATAGAGGCACTTCCCCAAATGAAACTCCTTTCTCTGTGATAATTCCAGCCTGTGTCAAGTTGACACACGAAACTAGCCAGTACAGTAGCCTATTTTCAAATATGTTAACAGGAAAATTGACACAGTACATATATTTTACCACAAAGTCAGAGATTAAGAGTCTTCCTAATAGAACCCAGCAATCAACAGGCCCAAACTTAAGGACTGAAAAACAGCTACAACATTTATTTAAAGCACAAATATTTAGGAAGAGTGTTAACAAGGTAAGAGTGGTAACAAGGTTAATGTTTTTTAAACATAACACAGACCTAAAGAATGCCTTTCCCTTAGAAATGTCACTTTAGTTTGGGTACGCTGTAGGTACATTAATTTCTGGAAAGTTTACTGAAATGATTTTAAACAAAACTAGAAAAATTACTAGGTGTAGCTTATTACCACCCAAGCTGAGAATGTCCCAGCAGGCATGGTTAGGTGCAAGGTTTGACAACTCTCCAATCATTTAACTGGCGGTTGGGTGCATAGGATCTAGCATGCCCAACTCATTTATTAATTCATTATTCAAAGTCCTATTGAGCTCCAATGTTATGGCATTGTCCTAGAGACTACCAATACTATGACGAGTATGCTGAAAACACACATGTAACCTCTGTTCAAATTAAAGGACAGAAAAGTCAATTCAATGTAAGATGTTAGTGTTAAGGAGAAAAAATAGGGCTGGGGGGATGGCTCAGGGGTTAGGAGCACTGACTGCTCTTTCCAGAAGTTGTAAGTTCAATTCTGAGCAACCATATGGTGGCTCACAACCATCTATAATGGTGGTGGCTCACAACCATCTATAATGGTATCTGATACTCTCTTCTTGTGTGTCTGAAGACAGCTACAGTGTACTCATATACATAAAATAAATAAATCTTTGAAAGAAAAAAGGAGAAAAAAAAAGGATAAAGAAGGCAATGCCTTCTTTTTATCTGGTTCTAATAGCTTCCTTCCTTTGCTTTTAGATAGGGTCTTACTATGAGGGTATAGAGATGTGCTATTTTAACCAGGCTGGGCAAAAGGAGACATTTGGGAAGATGGAATAAAGATGAGGAAGTAAATTCTTGTGGGCAACTAAGTGGAAAGGTAACAGAGGATACAGAGGTTTATTTGGTCTTTCACAAGGAAATCATCTAAATAAAGTAAGCTTCAGAGATTATTACGATCAAGAAGTCAGAGCATACATAGCCCGTGTGCTGACCGTAGAGCCTGAGCTTTGACTCTAAGACAAAGTCATACAAATTTGGATTGATATAAGCTGAGACATGTTTAGAAAGGCTTGATGGCCTAATCCCAGCATTTAGGAGGCAGAAGGCTATGCTGGTATACACAGCCAGCTGCATATCTTGCCAGATACTAACACAGAAAGAAAAACAACAATAACAACAACAACAAAAACTCAACCAGATAAGAATGATTGATTACTCTAGCTGCCTACTGAAAACAGAGAAAAGGGCAAAGTGGGAACTGTTCACAACAGTCCAGAGTTAATATTCACAGCCTGTGCAGGATAGTAACAAATATGATGAAAGTGGTTAAGACTCTATACTGTGAATGGTTCTTTCTCATTGGAGATAAAACAATTCAGCTTCTGATGTAACATCGTAGACTTTCAAGATTGGAATAGACAAAGCGTGGAGAAAAAAAAAAACAGTTCAGAACAGCTAAACGTTCTACACAGTAAGACACTATCTAAAAGCAAAGGAAGGAAGCTATTAGAACCAGATAGGGAATGTCCATTCTGTGCATAAGTCATCTCACATTCAGAGTCAGGAGGGCTGGGAGTTCAAGCCCAGCTGAAATACATAACAGGACTCTTGATCTAACAGGGTTTGGGAAGAGGAGAGAGTCTTTGGCAGTTTCAGGATGGGAAATCTTTTTCTATTCTTTCCATAGTCTTGTCATTTGGAGGGCAATAACCACTAGTGCAGATGACTTAGGCCTTACACTGTATCTCTGCTCTTCACATTATAAAACAGAGATTTCAGTCAAATGGTTTTTACATTGTTGATAACTAATGAGATATTTCAAATATAGTAAGAGGTGAATACAACTCATCAGTGTTTTATTATGAATTTTCTTTGCATGTATGTATCTGGTTCTGGCAAAACAGACATCCAAGGATGGCCATGGGAAGATAAACTTTGTTGATCTATTTAAATTTTAAAACATATTTATTCAGTATGTGTACGTGGGTGCATGCTGTGGTATGGAGGTCAGAGGACAACGTGTGAGAGTCTGTTATTTTTTCCTACCATGTAAGTTCTGGGATCCAACTTATGGATCAGGTTTGGTGTGCAAGTGCTTTTATCCACTGACCCAACTTACTGGCTCCCACTTGATTTTTAAACTTCTAAAATGTTAAAAGTCTCAATATTCAACAAGGTTCCAGATTCTTCTGTAAAAGGGTGGAAAGTGTAGTAGTGGGTGAGAAGATGGTACTAGCAAGATGGGTGGAAGAAGGTTGTCCCTACAGGTTATGAGTGTAACTGAAGGCTTCTAGATAGAGGGAAGCACAGAAACAAGGGCCAGCACCAGGTAAGAGTGTGGAATGTCTTAGCAATGATTAACTCATAAGTACACAATAGGCACCTGTCACCCTGAAGGAATGGATGTGATTAATAGCTAAAGTGACAGACCTTTAGGAACACATCCATAGCGTACGAAGTAAACTAATGTAGGAAGCTCCACATTCCTTATCAAAGCATTAGCCTTCCTGGGCTCTGACACTGTGGTTAGAACTGATAATCCTTCAACCCCACATAGATTTAACAGGAGGGGGCAGGTCCAATGCACCATTTTGATTTTGTTAGAAGTAACTAAAGTGTTTTCTAAATTTCTTGTACTTTCTTAATATTAACAAATACATACTATTTGAGATAGAGTTTTATTGGTCTCAAAACTTTAAATTCCTCTAGACTAGGACTCTTAGGTGCTGGAATTAGAGGCCACACTACAATGCCTGAGTTACTTTTTAAATATATAAAAAGACCTCACAAACAAGCATATTTAAAGTAATGGGAAACATGTACTTATTATTACAATTTATTTTACCACTAGTAAAACCACCAAGAATTTCAGACCAGTTTTCATATGCATATCTGTATAAAACATGTAAGTATACATTCTTCTAAAGCCAGCTGTGGTGGCACACATCTTGAATCCCAGCACACAGGAGGTAGAGACACATGTATCCGTGAGTTTGAGGCCAGTCTGTTTCACAGATCAAGTTCCAGGATAGCTAGGATTACACAGAGAAACCCAGTCTCAGAAAACAACAAACAAACCTATCGATAAACATTCTTTCAAGTAGGATGGCTGATGGATATAAATTGCTACACTGTTCAAAGTCTCTACAAATTACTTGCATTAAAAATACTTACATCAGCATAGTGGCCTATCATATCACATCGGTCACATCGTTTTCTCCAGGAAGATCTTTCAAAACATCTGTGGGTGGAAGACATGGGCAAAGAGCAGTCTAAGCAGTAACGGGCTGGACAGCCATACTGGAGGTGTCCTCTCTCGGAGCAGAGGCAGCAGGGCCGGACTTTCTATATGGCAGACAAACACAAACTCTCTTTAGCAAAATGTATCAGTCTCAAATGGTAGAACATTGGTTTTCCTTTCCTATATAAAAAATTATTTCTAACTTGAAACTCAGTGAAGGTTCAACCTTGAGCAGAATTACAAAATCAGACAAATGTCTGGACTCAGAGCTTGAACACAGTTATCAGTATGTTGCTGCCACAAATTCTCAAGTCTAGACATATGCCTTAGCATATCCTATCTTACAGAGGAATAATCATAGAGTAGAAATATCTAGGATAATAGGATGAGGATGTCTGGATATTAAGTCACAGAGAAGCAGTTGTATACCCACAAAGAGCCGCTTAGGAGGTGCTAGGTAATGAAAGGACTGTGTACAGAGCCACTACATCCCATCATGTAGAACTTCAGTTGTTTGTTTTACATTGATATGTTTGCTTTGCCATTACTACATACACATACACAAAAAGAAGTACAAATCTCCACAGTGAGAATTACTGCACAATGAAATGTGCTGGAGAAAGTTTCAAAAGGAAATCCTTTCACTCAAGTCTTAGCATATTGTGGACAAGAAAATCTAGGCACGGAGCATGAAGTCTCTGTACAGTCACTCAGCTCATAATGGGGAAGCTGAAATGAGCTGGGGTTTGCAGACACTGCACCCATGCCAGGCTTATGAGCTACCCATAATGCAACATGCTTTAACAAGACCTGAGTCTAAAACCCAGGGCTCTAGCCCTACCAGTTGGACTTTAACACAGGAAAAGGTATCATGCATCTCACGTACTTGTGGTAAGGGGCAGTTTTTTGACAAATGGCCACGTTTATCACAATTTCTACATGTGACATTTTTGTTGACTGAATAGTATCGGTTGTTCCACCTTCCAGATGATCTGTTATTATCTATCTTGGCCTAAGGGCAGGAGGAAAAAAAATCAAGAATTAAAATTATTTCAGTCAGTTTAAGGAAACCTATCTATTCTTCCTCTTAAAACTATTGAGTAAGAAACATTAAATTTTAAGTCACTTCCATTACTTTGGTACGACAAAAGAAGGAACAGACATCTGTGTTCAACTTAACATTTAGAAGCAGGCTCCATTCCTGAGCAGGTAGCATAATGACAGCTCTATTTCTTTGGCACTTGCTCATATGACTTCCCGTCACCTGCCAGTCTCCACTCAGGTCTAGCAGCAATACCGATAGGCTTCATGTAGCTGTTGCTAACTTCTATATCTAAAAATGTACCATTTATTTTTTAATGAGAAGCTTGTTTAAAGTTTTAGTTAGGAAATGTTACTTTTATGATTTTGTGTTTTAAAACATTACAAAACCATAGAACTACCAAATATAACCTTTTGAAAAGCACAGGGCTACCTCTATTGCCCATAAAACTAATGATAACTTCTAAGAGTATGAGACAATATTCTTCCACTACATAGTGACCCAATTCTAGTTGTCTCTTATTCTAGTCAAATTCTAGTATGTATGAAAGAACATAAACAAAGCACATCATAAGAAATACCTAAAGAGGATTATGTAAATCCCAACCATGCGCTTATCTTGTTTGGCAGAATTCCATCTTTAAAGTCAGGCATGGTGGTTCATAACTATAATCCCAACACTTGGGAGGCCAGGGCAGGAGGATTCCGAGTTCGAGGCCAGCCTAGGCTATGTAGGAAACCCTGTCTCAAAAAAAAAAAAAAAAAAAGAAAGAAAGAAAGAAAGAAAGAAAGAAAGAAAGAAAGGAAGGAAGGAAGGCAGGCCAGGAGGTGGTGGCCCACATCTGTAATCCCAGCACTCTGGGAGGCAGATTTCTGAGTTCGAGGCCACCCTGGTCTACAGAGTGAGTTCCAGGACAGCCAGGGCTATACAGAGAAACCCTGTCTCGAAAAAACCAAATTCAAAATACCAAAAAACAAACAAACAAACCCCCCCCCCAAAAAAAAAACAAAAAAACAAAAAAAGAAACAGAAAAATAAAAATACATACATAAATAAATAAAATAAATTCCATTTTTGAAAATGGTTCATTTTTACCTGTTATACTCTTGAACTGGTTGTCGATTATCTCCAATCTAGTGATATCTTAAAACTTGACTATCAAGTTGAAAACAACCTTTTAATTTTTTTTATTTTTAAGTATTTGTTACAATAAGGCTAATAATTGACACAAGCACCTGCCACATTCTAAATATAGACTGACCATTTCCTTACACTGAAGAAACAGTTATTTCCGGTGTTGATCTTGGTAGTACTAAACCATAAGGGCTAACAGGAATCATTAAGGCAGAGAAGAAATATAAACAGAAGGGTGATTATAGCTACTCATCAGCTGACAAAATTCAAAGTTGAGTTACATTTCTGAAAAGTTAAATTACATACATAATAAAATCAAACTTTTTCTTCTAAGTATGGTACTACATCTTTTTAAAAGTTTATACTTTTCAAAAAATTATGGAAAAAACAAATGGAAATATATGGATCAAAGGACAATATTAGCCTACTATTTCAGATTTTTTTAAAAAGTGATTTTACCTCAATGTCTTTGTCACTGATGAACCAATTTACATCATCTTCTCCTAGAAAATAAAACAAATGTTACTTTTAGTGCCTAAGCTACAGACAGACAGACAATGGTTCTTCAATTTGTTAGTATTCAAACTGGTATAAGTGAGAAATATAAGAGAAGGTATAAATGGAAAGGGTTAAACATCTGAAATTCTCATGTAAGTTTAAAATGTTATTTTTCAGACTTTTTATTTACTTAGAATTGTGTGTCTATAATATGAGTGCATGTGCTCATGGATGCCAGAAGAGGGTGTCAGATCTCCCTGGACCTGGAGTCTCTCCAAGAGGGTCCTGGGAAATAAACTTTGGACCTCTGCAAGGACAGCAAGTGTTCTTAACTGATGAGCCTTCTTTCTAGCCCTGAAATTTTATATATTTTTTTGTGGTAATAGACTTTGAACATGCACTAATTCCACTGGTTTTGTGTGTGTGTGTGTGTGTGTGTGTGTGTGTGTGTGTGTGTGCGCGCGCTACACATGTCAGGATCTCTATGAGGGTGGGGCGTATATCAGTATCCTACTGGCCAGCTTATTCCTTGTGTCAGCCTCTCTCACTAGCAGTGGACTCTGCCTCTGCTCAGCACAGAGCTAAGGTTACAGGTCCATGTGTGGCCATGCCCTACTACACATGTGTGCTGAGGCATTCAAGTCAGGTCCTAGCCAGTGCACCACTGTTCTCACCTACCTAAGCCATCTACACAACACTTGTATCCATTGTGTTACTCTCAACAAATAATCACCCCGTGCTTCATATTTTTTACCTGTAAAATAGGGATTTTACCTGTATTTATAGTATTTGCCCTGCCTACCTAAAATCTTTTGTAAGAATCAAATGGGATTTGTGAAAAATGGCTTTGTATACCAAGCTCTATACAAATACAAAAAATAAGCAAAAGACTCAATAGCAGATGCAGAAATATATTTATGTCAATATCCTTACCTGACCAAGCAAAACTTTACTTAGAGATATTCCAATAATCCCATCCCTTTTATTTTTCTAGACTCCAGCCAGTGGGACATTCCAAAACCTATTGTAAACAAGCCTCAGTATCTTGTCTTTTCTTAAGACTCGGCTATCGTGTGAAATGGGAGTATAAACTGTAACCACTATCCATGTAAACTCTTCAACAAGCTGCTCTTTAATGAGTCCTCCCAGCGGTCTGGGCTGGCGCCCTGAGTAGACCTTGGGTGCAATCTCAGCAGCCAGTTCTACAACACCAGAGGAAGCTCCACCCCCAGGCGTTCTAATATGCCCAGGTTCATAGGATCAGAGGTGAGGAGGACGAAACATCTGTCCCAACACAGAGTTACTGGGACCAGTGCGACCCAGGCATACAGGAACTCTGCCAGACCAGTGGCTCGGGTTCTGCCCAGTCTGTGGGCCGGTACCCTGAGCAGACCTTAGGCACAAACTGCAGCCAGTCTCACAACATCCAAGGCAAGTTCCACTCCCAGGTGCTTTTACAAGCCCAGGGTTCCAGGATCCCAGGAGCTTGGTCACATCAGAATCTCAGGGTCCCAGAGACAGCTTGACTCCCAGGAGCTCAGACATACCCAGGATCTCAAGAGGATCACAGAGACAGCTTGACTAAGGAGTTCTGACACAACCAGGATAACAGGAAGGACAGGCTACAAGTCAGATAAAGCAAGGGCAGGTAGCAGTAGAGATAACCAGATGGCGGGAAGAACATAAGCAACAGAAACCAAGGTCACTTGACATTATCAGAACTCAATTCCTCCACCACAGCAAGTCCTGGATACACCATCACACCGGAAAAACAAGATTTGGATCTAAAAATCACTTCTCATGATGATGATGGAGGATAACTCCCTTAAAGAAATACAAGAAAACACAGGTAAACAGCTGGAAGCCCTTAAAGAGGAAAGACAAAAATCCCTTGAAGAAATACAGGAAAACTCAATCAAATAGGCGAAGGAAATGAACAAGACCATCCAGGATCGAAAAATGGAAGTAGGAACAATAAAGAAATCGCTAAGGAAGACAACCCTGGAGCTAGAAAACCTGGCAAAGAAGTCAGGAGTCATAGATGCAAGCATCAACAACAGACTATAAGAGACAGAAGAGAGAATCTCAGGTGCAGAAGATACCATAGAAAACATTGACACAACAGTCAAAGAAAATGCAAAAAGCATAAAGCTCCTAACCCAAAACATCTAGAAAATCCAGGACACAATGAGAAGAACAAACCTAAGGATAATAGTTACAGAAGAGAGTGAAGGTTCCCAACTTAAAGGGGCAGTAAATATCTTCAACAAAATTATAGAAGAAAACTTCCCTAACCTAAAGAAAGAGATGCCCATGAACACACAAGAAGCCTACAGAACTCCAAATAGACTGGATCAGAAAAGAAATTCCTCCCATTACATAATAATCAAAACACCAAATGCACTAAACAAAGAAAGAATATTAAAAGCAGTAAGGGAAAAAGGTCAAGTAACATATAAAGGCAGGCCTATCAGAATTACACCAGACTTCTCACCTGAGACCATGAAAGCTAGAAGATCCTGGGCAGATGTCATATAGACCCTAAGAGAACACAAATGCCAGTCCAGCATCTATACCCACCAAAACTCTCAATTATCACAGATGGAGAAAACAAGATATTCCATGACAAAACCGAGTTTACACAATATCTTTTCACAAATCCAGCCCTACAAAGGATAATAGATGGAAAACACCAACACAAGGAGGGAATCTATACCCTAAAAAAAAAAAACAAGAAAGTAATCTTTCAACAAGCCCACACAAACATAATTGCACTTCTAACAACAAAAATAACAGGAAGTGACAATCACTTTTCCTTAATATCTCTTAATATGAAAATTAATCAGGCGGTGGTGGAGCACCCCTTTAATCCTAGCACTTGGGAGGCAGAGGCAGGCGGATCTCTGAGTTCGAGGCCAGCCTGGTCTACAGAGTGAGTGTGTACAGTGTGGTACACAGAGAAACCCTGTCTTGAAAAACAAAAAACAAACAACAACAACAACAAAAAAAAGAAAGAAAAAAGAAAATTAATATTACCAATATATCCTAATCGATTGAAATTCAAAAATATGAGGAATTAGAAATTTGTTGGCTGTCACCCAGTGGTCTCTCTAATTTGGTAACTGGAGAAATATGTCCAATATTGTACAATCCATATACACTTTCTGCTTGCTTGTACATGACTGTGTCTTGCTGTGCACCACATAATGGTCTTGAAATCATGCTTCCCCTATCTCAGCCTCTCTATTAGTAGGATTGCTATTTGATGTTTTTACACTATACTATGGTCTTCAAAACAGCTTACATATTTCAAAATTATTTATACAGCCAAAAGAAATGTAGACAATTAATTTGAGAGGTGGCTTGTAAGAGAACAACAAAGAGTGAGACT